>NW_004955408.1:12962418-12969813 GCF_000276665.1 Chinchilla lanigera | reverse complement strand
CTAAATCCCCAGCCCCAAGTACATATTGTCTTGCTAGTTCCTCTAGCAGAGACATTTAGAAAACTGTGCCAGGCGCTGAACTACATACCTTTTACATCCCTCACCTCATTGTATCTGTTGTGTTTTTGTCCTGTTTTGTCCTCAACCTTTTTTAATTATGAGGGGGAATCTTTCTGAATTGCCCGTGTTGGGCTTGAATTTGCAATCTTCCTGCCTCAGCTTCTGAGAGTGCTGGGTTTACAGGTGTGTGCCACCACACCTGTGTTCGTTTGATTACTCTTCACAATAATTGACTAAGAACACTGAGGTTATTTGGCTAAATAACTTGCAGGGATTCTAACGCCGGTTTGAAGCTGGAGCCTGCAATTTACCCCAATACTTCTCATCGCCCCTTGCAAGATTTCTGGGGGAGCTGGAACTTGAATGGCTTGTTTCAACGACAGTGAACCTTTGAACTTGAGATGTCGGAAATAGGGAGAAGGAGTGGGTCCCAGGATTTCTTAAAACGTAATCTTCTATGTCACTTTCTCTCCCAAATGACCTCTCCTCATATCTCCATAGAGTAGTATGGTGTATAATGTGCCCGGCAACTTTAAGGAGATAATTAAGTCTGGTGATGGTGGGACAGCTGTGTGTGTGTGTGTGTGTGTGTGTGTGTGTGTGTGTGCTGTATAGCACTGGCACTGCAGAAATGGAGTGAACGAATGCATGAAGAAACTAGTGTGCCCATCGATGACACGTGGCTCTGAATTGTGAGTCAGCCCCCACGAGCCTTCCAGGAGAGTCCGTGTCACCCTCATGACTCGATAATCACACCGCATGCATGGCCTTACACCCAGCCCAGTACACATTCTCACCTGCCTGTGTGCACCGGGCAAGGTAGAATCTTCTGAGGTTCCACATTACACTTCTGGATCTCTGGTTTTCAGCGGTATGTTACACGGAGCAGGAGTGAGCTCTGTTTTTGTGTGACTTGGTACAAGAGTAAAACACGGAAGAGCATCATTAAAACTGTGATATCAACACAGATTTTCTTCCCACGAAGGCTTAAAACAAAGGAGTGTTGTGATTCTTAGATGATTTTTGAACCTTTACAATTAAAAAATACTACTAATCATCTATTTCTCCTGTGATAAATTACTCTGCCTTTCCGTGCCTTTGAGAAATAAAGGGAGGGACCATTGGATCAAAGAGTTCCGGTCACTTGCCTAAAGTGATAGAGCCCGTATGCAACAGGACAAAAATGCACGCCAGCTCTGTTTGGGGCTGACTCCTCTTGTTGCCCTTCTCTTCCTCCTCCTCTTCCTCCTTTTTGTCATGGCTTTCAAAAGGTTAAGAAAAAAAACCAACCAACCAACAAACAACCCACAAATCCTTTGATGAGTAGTTTAGTTTACTCTCTAGCAGGGAAAAATCTATATTATTTTTCTGAGCATCCCCAAAGCCCACATAAATTGTGTTGTATTAAGGGTATGATTGGGAAATGTTAGGTAAGCAATGTATTGATCTTCTCATCTCCAGCTGACAAGGTAGCTTGTATTGTGCACCTCGTTCTGTGTCTTCATGTTAGTTATAATTATGTTACCCTTCAGCATGGTGATGGTTACCCAGTGGGGTAAGTTTTTCAGCTACCCTTGGACTGTCCCTCCTCTTCGTTAGAAGAAAATGTTTTCAAACAGACCTTTAGAGAATCAAGCTCAGGGGGAAAAAAGTTTAAGTACACGTGAAAACATTTTGACTTTTCAAAATTCACATAATATCCACTATATATGTGTAATGACTATATATCAGTCATTTATTCTCATTGATTAACAGAAAAGCTTTTGCAGTTCTGAGGAGTCAGATGAGAGAGGCCATCGCTCTGCAAAATAAGTAACCGAAACTTTGAAGGGAAATAGCCACCCCTGAGGACCCTGCACAGTGCTGTGAAATGATTTGCAGCTTCAAATGTTGTACCCTTTCCCTGTGTAAATCTGCAGGAAACTTCAAACAAAATGAGGCTACTACTTTGGTTATGAAATGCAGACAGTAACCTTTATTTTTTATTTTTATTTTTTGTCATGCTGGGGATTGAATCTGGAGCCTTGTACATGCTGGGCAATCTCTTTCACACTGAGCTACACCCCCTAGTCCCGAGAATAGCTTTGAAATTAGTGTTCTGGGAGTGCCGTCCTGAGAGTCTCATAAGAACAGTTCCCAGCATTTCAGGGTTCTCTGGCCTTCATGTGGCTGAACAGTGATGAAGTTAATAGAGGAAAAATGCAGGGACTGATTATGTTATAAATTATATAGTGGTATAATTATAAAGCCATAGCATAACAGTTCCTAATAACATCTGAGAGTGTCCTTCCAGATGTATTATTGAATTATTTTAGAATTTTAACATGTAAAAATGAACAGCTTTATAATGTATAAACATTAAAATTGTTTTTCATTCTACCTTCCTGGCTTAACAACTATTCATACTTTTGTATCTGTTTTGTATTCTTTTTTAATACTTGCATAAATAGATGCATTGAAACCTGTGACTGTGAGAACATGGTCTTTTTCTCTCTCCTTCTATGTATATATGCTATATATCTATGTAATAACTACATATAGCTAATATCTGTTATACTTAGCCCTGTCCTTTGTTCTATTTTTATTAATATGTATTCCTTGAGTACCTGTTTTGTAATGACTACAGAATGTTATATCATATGGATATGTCATTTATTTAACCAATCTGCAAAGTTGGACACTTAAGTTTTTAATTTTTCATTATTGTAAATAATGCTGTAGTGAGCACCACTGATTTCCTTATAATAGATTCCTAGAAGTACAGTGACAGGGCCAGAGGATGTGAATGGTTTTTTTTTTTTTTCTTGTTTTTTTTCCGGTACCAGGAACCGAACTCACGACCTTGTGCTTGCCAGGCGGGCGCTTTTGCCGCGGAGCTAAATCCCCAGCTATGTGAATGTTTTTAAGCCCTTGTTGCAGTCCCCAAGAGCTTTCTGGAGAGACTGTGCCTGTCTGTGCTCCCACCTGACCACCTTGCCCCCGAGGGCTCATCTCCTTGCAAGCTCCCAGGCACTGAGCTCTCTCCTTTGGGGACAGCTTTGCCATTGTGTTGAGCTACATCTCAGTGGATGCTACAGTTAAGGCAGAAAGAGACTGTGTAGAAAAACAGAAGTTTAAATTCTAAGCAATAAACCGAAATTGGCAAAGATACCGGGTTCTTATAGAAACACTCTCCCCTCACACATCCTGGAGCTGCCTCACACTTCCCAGCCTGCTAGAGCATTAGCTGCCCCCAAGCCCGTGTGTGTGCTCACATTGCATTAATGTACATTAGACAAGGGTGAGCTTTTACACCTTGTTAGTACTTCTGAGCCACTCTAATGTGTTTCCTATGGCCAAACCTCTGATAAAAAGCAGGTGACCTCTTGCACTTCTAATATAATACATCTTGAGTGTTCTCTGAAGCTAACTGGCCAGGCCAAAATTTGATTTATTCTACCATATAGATGTTTAAATTTTCTGATATGTTCTAGAAAATTGACTAATAATTTTCTCCTACACTACCTTTAAGAGTGACATGAAAAACTCCAGGAGCTCATCTAATCCAGCCCCCTTTCCTACTCCAGGATCAAACCTGTCTAAACTGAGGATATAGTGAAGAAGGGTAATAATTTTTGTTTTCAGTCACAGTAATTAAAATGAATGTGTTGGAGAAGTATTCAAACTCTTGTTTTTGCTGATCTGCCGCTGTGTGGTCAGTTAGGAGTGCTGAGTGCGTTTACCTGGCTGTGAGGTAGCAGCCCTGTTATCGGAAGCAGAGCGTGAAACTCTATGGGTCACACTGGGCTTTCTTTGGCATTAAAAACAAATGCACCCTAGAAATAGGCAGGTTTGTAAGAGAAAATTACTTTTGCACAAATCTAGATAAAATGTGAGACTGGACCTGTTACTTGCTTGAAGGGTTTACTGGACACTGCATTGTCATTAATGGTGCCCCATTCCGAGGAAAACAGGGTGTCTTAGGAACATTGTAGAAAACTTAATTTGTGCAAGGTTCAAAAATGGGCTACTGAGTGAGTGACCTAAGGAGATCTAGAGTCTTTTCAGACTTGGTGAGATGCAGATGTGGGACAGATGTGGTAGACTTGGTGAGATAAAGAATCATAGGGGTGATCCTTACTCTGCCTCTGACCCAGACTACATTTCATCACTCAGTTGGCTCCATCTGTGAAATAGAGGCACTTGTCCTCTTTGGACCCCTTAGAAATGTAAAAAGCATTTTTAATTGTTAGGGAGAAGGCAGTGTAGAGATTCATCATGTGATAATTAAGTTTCTAAAGTGGGTCATACAACCGTAATTGTATTTGGGAGGCTGGAACCATTTTAAAGGAGAAAACTCCCAACATATCCCACTGTCGTTGAAGTTAAATACTCAGTTGTGTAGTGGCCCAGTCTCTGCTATGGAGGCATAGCAGTGAGGTCGCAGCTCCCTCTGCGTTGGCAGAGCAGCAGAATTTCCCACACAATGGCCTGGCTCGGAGCAACATCTTTTCACTCCCATCCCACCCATTCCAACTTTCCTTGATTAGTCATTTGCATGCTCATTTTTGTTCTGTTTCTCCCTGGCAGGATCTGTTAATTACTAAACACAGGACACTTAAAACACACACACACACACACACACACACACACACACACACACATACACACACAAGAAACAAAACAAAAAAACCCAACTGTGCTTTGTTTGCTAAAGTTTTGTTTTAGGTCTAATAATTTGAATTGGCAGCCAAAGGGGGAAAAATGTAACAGATACACCTGACTAACTTGCATTTCGTATTTCTAACACTCCAAAGTACAATGCTTATGGTAATGAATTTTATCTATTACGAGGGAAAACAATCACCTTTGATGACATTATAGAATAAACACATTTAACAGCATGCTGAATTGCTGAAGTATCATTTTCAACGACCTCATTAGTGTCACTTAATTAAAACTTCCTGCTCTTGACTTTGATGCCAGTACAGGCAAAAACACAGAGGGAATTGAACAAACAACTAAAAGGGGGGGGTGCGTTTTTTAGTGATAAATTGCAGAAGTTGCTAATGGAGCCAAATTATGTACCTTTTTCCTGCAACTCCGATAAAATAATATGAAACACACAGCAACTTTGCATCAAACAAATTAATCAGCTGTCAGCAGATTTGCCTTATAATAATCTTTTGCACTTATTGATCATTTAAAGGGGGGCACTTTTTCCTCCATACACAAGCATTAGGTTGGTGATAATTAAACCCTCAGCTTCAGAAATGCCATAATAACCGTTAATTAGCAGGATGCTATTTTCAACATAATTTGCTAATTAGGCAGTGAGCTGGTATAGTGTATATACCTAATTATGAAGGGTCTTGTGCTGCAGATACGTGTGACTGGAGTGTAAATGACACCATTAGAGAGGTCTTACCAGATTTTTTAAAAATATAGTTTGTTCAGAAGGACTTAGTTCTTTGGGGACTTCTTCGTATGGGGACTATTACTCTTGGCTGTTTTGTATGAGACTCAAAGGGGAAAGATTATACAGAAATACATCATTTCTTTTATCAGGACTGGGGACAGACAGGGTCACTCATGCTAAAGAGGCTTTGTCACACGTACCTGATGCAAGGGCTGATAATTTGGCACTGAACTTATGCATACTCCACTGGCAAGGAATCCTTCTCCATTTGCCTGTCACACACGATTCATCTGTAGACCAGAACGTTGTAAATCTTTTCATCCTAGATGTCTACTGTGGCTTGATTTTTCTGCCACATACTGATACTCTATCAAATACATCTCACTGCCTCGTGGCCTTTCCCTCATGCCTTTCTATCTATGTCACGAAGAAATTCTAGACTTCAAAAATAGATGTTTTTTTTCTGCTTATTTTTTTTCACAAGCTCATTCTTTAACTTGCTTGGTTTAAGAAAATTAAAAAAGAAATGACAAAGTATGAAAAGCAAGGGTGAGCTCTCATGCAAAAGTCTCAAATTATATACATATTCGTAATATTTATGAGTTTAAATTTGAGCTTTGCCACAGAGTATAAGTAGAGGGAGAACACTGGCAGATATATAAACTGGCTTCCTGGATCATAATAGCTGATTTCTTTTCAATGTTTTACCTTGTTTCAAATAAAACTATATTTCTTTATTCCCTTTAAATGAAATGAAAACTTAATTCAATAATAAATGAGCTTCAGAGCAGCACAAGAGTCACTTAACTTAAATCTTTTTGTAGAGGTTCCCACTTAAGCAGCTTGAAAGACAGTAAATCACGCTGGAGAACGGACATCCCAATTTCATTGCTGTGCTGTAGAGAGCTGAATTAATGGCCTTCTCTTTAGAATGTATGGATGTACTTTCCAGCTGCTGAGCATGACAGTGTTATAGCTCAATTAATGTGATTTTGATGTAATTGCAGATAGGGAGCGTCATGCCGAAAAATTATTTTTTTTACATAAGAATTACATTTATCATCCAGATGTGGGTGAAGGCTGAACATGATAAGTAACAGGGCCTCTGATCTTATTTCTTAACCATGTTTCTGCAAAGGAGGAGGATAATGAGTCAACCTACTTACTGAGTACTTACTGTGTGCTGTACACTGTGCTAAGTACTTTGCTCTAACATACTGTTTAAGCTTCACATGAAGCAGGCCCTGTTGTCATCTCCATTGTACACATGAAAAAAGTAAATCTAAGTGAGATCAGGTCAATAAGGGGTCGACGTGGGCTTTGAACCCCTGGTACCTCACATCCTGAGATCTTAATTAACTGTCATCTGGGTGGTCTCCATAAATTCTCATCAGAGGTTTCTGGCAGAAGGTGGTGGGATACAAAAATGTTTAAATGTTTATTGTAGCTTCCTAAAACATCATAATATAGTGTTGGGACAAACAAGTTTAGTCAGGGTGCTGAGGTACAAAGCCTCAATCTGCAAATTTCTAGCTGTGTGTGATGATAGGAAAGCTACTTAAACCCTCTGAGCCTGAGTTTCCTCACCTGTATAGAGGAAATAATAATGGTAGCTCCCTCGTATAATTTGTTAGAAGATTGAATGAGAGAAGCTATGTGAAGTACTCAGAACAGTGTCTGAAACACAGTAAATGATCAGTAACAGCCAAACTACTGTGAGCTAATGCAAGCCAGCATGGCCATTGGTCCCACGCAGGACAATTTTCTTTCCCTTTCTGTCTTATCAGTAGGTGCATGCTGCCTCTGGGAATTTGTCTGCCTGTGTTTTCTGGGAAGTACCCAGTGTGATATTTAGCATAATATGGGCTGTGCCTAATGGCACTGATTTTTCTCTTTTCTTTTCCTTTTCTTCTCTTCTCTTTTCCTTTCTTTTTTCC
>NW_004955408.1:12904427-12962308 GCF_000276665.1 Chinchilla lanigera | reverse complement strand
TCTTTCTTTCTTTCTTTCTTTCTTTCTTTCTTTCTTTCTTTCTTTCTTCTCTTTCTCTTTTTTCCTTTCCTTTCCTTTTTCCCCCTTTCCTTTCCTTTTCCTCCTCCTTCCTTCCTTGCCATTTTAATTTCTTGCATTACTAGAATGGACAATGATATTCACTTAGGAAGCAATGAACAGTGAGTTTGTTGGTGTAGAGTTTTAGTCACTAACCTAAGAAATCACTGGATTGAAGCCACCCTTTGGGCCTCCAGGAGAAAGGAAAGAGAACAAAGTGGTGCTTTATGAACAAAATGCAGGAGATGCCTCAAGTTAGGACACAAAGAAAAACAGTGATGACAATGGCAATAATTATAATGGTAACAGGCATTTATGAGTGTTTATATTTGTTCTGACACACTGCCAAATGATCCCATTCAGGACATAAGAACTAGTATTATCCCTATTTACAGTGGAGGAAAATGAAGATTAAAGAAGATGAGTAATTTGTCCAATGTAATACAGGTGAGAATCTTTCTCTGCAGCCTCTCACCTCAGCCACTGGTCCATACTGCATAGATGGGATAAAACCACCTCAAATTAGCCCCAGGTAGGGATGAGGATAGCTGAGGAAAGAGATTTGGGTTACTTTCCTTCTTGAATTCTTCACATGAACAATCAAGCCTTGCTTTTCTACTGGCACATCATTTTGTAAATAATAATGTCTTCCATGGTTGTATTGATTGAGTTGCAATTAATAAATTGCCAAAGTCTCTATGGGCAGTTTGTTAAGCAATCTATTATGCATAAATAACACATAATAAGTCCCGGGCATTTTCATTCCTGTGGGTCAGTAGTTTAAATATGATAGTTATTTCTAATAATATACTGAATTGGAACATTTTAATATATAAGAATAATGATCATAATTTGAATGGTGGGGCTGGGGATTTAGCTCAGTGGCACAGCACCTGCCTGGCAAGTGCAAGGTCATGAGTTCGATTCCTGGTAGTGGAAAAAAAAATAATTTGAATGGTGATGGCATTACTTCTATTATTGTTTTCTGAATGAATATGTAAGAATGAACATTAAATTTCAGTACCATGAGGGATGTGTGTGTATAATGAAAAGTGTGATCATTTGCTCAGAACTAAATTAGAAAAAAAAAATGAACTAGGCACTTAGTTTAACTGTTGAAACACAGACAGGTGAGCAGAAGTAGGCTTTATTATTTTGTGGACAAATAATTATGAAATGACTTTTTTGTTAGAAATGTAAGCTATATGTTACAGGCACATTTGAATGATGGAAGTATGAATAAAATGTATCATACTGCTCCTATTTGCTTTTGTGACTTTTTGTCTTCTAACAAACTTCCAAGTTTGAAGCTTAGTGAAATAAGTTTCTTTTGGCCATTTATATTTGTTTTCTTGTTTATCCCCATTTCTATCTCATCAAACTTTGCCCTTGGACACATGGGTAGTACCTTGAATGGTGTCTCTCAACACAGTGATTCCTCCTTGAGTGCATGGCTTCTCCTACTTGGTACAAACTAAGTATATTAATTAGGATTGGGCTAAGTTACAAGCAATTCCATCTCAGCATGGCCTGGCCAAACAACAGAAGCTTAAATAAGAGAGAGATTTACTCCCTTATTACTATCTAGAAAGTCTAGTCATCATCCAGAGCTAGGTGACACTCCATGGCGCTGGGTTTTTAGCTTCTCTTTTGTTGCTCTGCTGTTCATGGCTTCAGTTCCCAAGGTCACGTAACCATCAGAGCTGGCTGCTGGAGCTCCAGCCTTTACTTCCACATCACAAAGGGTGGAAAGAGGAAGGGAAAACTTTTGTCCTTGGAAAAACTTTGAGGAGGCTCATCCAACACTTTTCTGCACACTCATTGGTCAGAATTATTCCCACTACCACAGGGGAGATCAGGAAATGTAAGAACCTCTGTGATTGGCTAAAAATCATGGGGCTTATTGGTGTAGTTCCTACTCTCCTCTGTTTCACCTTTTAGGAGTCATGGAGCCTTTGAGAGTCTGAGGGAAGCTGTGGTATTTCTCAATGGAAAAATTCACATAAGTGAGACTTTAAATGTAATTTGAGAGAGATCAAGGATTTCCTAATGCCCAGTTATTCAACAACCCCAAATGAAGAATCTTTTGTTTTTTAAAATTCATTTTTTCTTCCAGCGATTTATCACCTTATACATCATTCATTAATTTTAAAAATATTGTTGTTTACTTGTATATTTTCTTTATTCCTGGTAATAGAGAAGTGAACAAGACAAAGTCCCGTTCTGATGGCTCTTGCATCCCCTGGGGAGCTAGACATTGCACAAGATCAAAGTGAGTCATGCTTTGGGGAAAAGAAAGCAGATCAATGTGACAGGGAGTCCATTCATGACCAAGGGCAGAAGTTACTTTGAATTGGGCAGTCTGCAGCCCTTTCCAGAGAGATTACCTTTCAGCTGGGACTGGACAGGTGAATGCAGTGGGATAGAGTATGGAGATAAATATTTCATGTAATTGGAACATCATGTGCAAAGGCCCTGAGACAGGACTGAGTTTAACATATGTCAGGATCAGGAAGAAAACTGGGCAACAGTGATGTGAGATGGCTTTAGAGAACCAGGCAGGAACTAAGTCATGGAAGGAGGTTGAACTTCTACAAGACATATTATCATTTTTAAAACATCATTCTGGATGCCAGCATTTTGGATCAGTGGCATCTTGAGACCTGTGTACTTCCAGAGTACCATGATGGGGCTTTAGCAGCATGCTAAAAGACTTGTGGGTGTGCAGGTAAAGCACAGCCGAGGCACGGGGAAGGAGGTGTACACTCATAGTGAAAAGGCAGGACGGCTATGGGTGGCATGAGGTGACAGCCATCTAGTACTCTGCAGGGCAGTGCCCGTAGGGGTGGCCTCCCTGAGCCGGAGGATGAGCCCGGCTGGGGCAAGTTAGGGGATAAACAGATCCCTCGGATCATCTGACTTCGTCTTGGAATTCTCACGAGGGCGAGTGCTTTGTAAATGACACATCTGGGCCACAAGGAAGGTCTCAAGGGCTGAAAACAGCAAGTAATTAAAGCAGCACAACTCTGTGTGAACAAGTTTCAGGGTTGGTCATTAAAATGATGCCACAGCCAGGGAGCTACGAGAAAGAGGCGGAGTTGGTGAGCAGCGTCCAGGTTTGGCTTTTGGGCCCACAGGCGATTGCTTTTGAATCTTCCTTCTGACTAATCTATACCATTGATGAGGTGTGTTTTCAGATCAGAATTATTGAGATGAGGACCTTAGCGTGAATGAGTTGGGCCAGCCCTGGTTTGATGCATGGAGAAAAGTATGACTTGTCCGTTCTTTCTGAATTTAATGCTATTTCCTCTAGAGCTGACTTCCGGGCATGAATAATGTATCCCATTGGTGTTGTATGGCCATTTCCAAATCCCGCCTCCGTTCCCAAAGACTATTATTTCTTTCTCTGTGCTGCAGAAGCTTAGTAGAGCTGCCAAGCTTCATCAAAAGTAGGTTTTCAGTTTTGAAATCAAATTGAGTGATCTGAGATCCACCCTCCAAAGCTACGGAAATTTCCTTAAAATATTTTGAAAGCTGTATATTTTCTTTCAGGGGTAACTGAAAGATGGATTCATTTTCAACATTAAGTATAGGATGAGAATGACAGAGGAGTTTTAAACGGTAATTTCATGAGGAGGTAATGATGAGGAAGAGAAGATGATTTTATGGGTAAGGTAAGGGTGGACATTCACTTTGAATCTGAAAATTTGTAGGAATCTATTAAAACTTTTAATTTTTTTCCCCATGTAGAAGGCAGTGCAGCATTTATTATGTGAAGTGGGGGGAATTTTGGCATTATATCAACAAACTGACAAAAAAGAACCCTCTGACTCTCAGCAGTCTAGTTTGGCTTAATGGAGAAGCTCACAACCTCACCCCAAGAGAAAATGTCTGCATTCACATGCCCCTCCCCGGACAGACAACCAAACTGGCTAATTGCAGGCTCAACCTTTCACTTGGGCTGTAATTAGCCACTTACTTCTTTGTAGATACAAGTGGCCACTTGAATCCTCAAAAAGTCCATTGTGGATTCAGTTATTTGTGTGTCCAATTTCACCTGAATAGAGCGGAGTTAGAAAAAAAAGTAAAACAGAGTAAATGATAGTCCTCAAAATAAAATCCTTCAGAAATCTGGCTCAGGCATTCTCACTTCTGAATAGCCAATAATAGGAACACACTGTTCGTTCTCATTTTTTTTTCCAAAACATATATTAAACATAACACACACATACCCACAATTTTCCATTAATAGGAGACTTTATTTTTTCTCTGAGTGTCCTTAATGTAGAGCAAGATGTACCCACCTGCTGGTTTTCAGCTTTGTAACTTTCTGTAAATCTAATCTTCTGATCTCTAGATATGCTGTGTATGATTTAATTGGCTACTGTACCTTTCTGTGAAAAATGAATGTGCTAATTTCTAGAGTGATGCATTAATTTTCTTTGTTATCCGTGATATTCTGGAGGAGGGGAGGATTCACTGTAAATGCCTACACCACATTAAATCTATCTTGGAGCCAAGTGCAAGAGCTATTGTTTTCATGGTCCCTTTTGATGTGGTGGGTTATTGTTCTGCTGGGTCAGAGGGACTTACCTGGAAGATGACAGATGTGGGCACTCTGCCACGAGTTTTCCTTAGAAGTGTACAATAGCAACCAAAGAAAGTCACTGAGAGGATCCTGGGCAGCAAGTTGTGTTTGCGGGGAATTCCAGGAAAGAGATTTTGACCTCTGTTACTGCTCAGTGTCAAGGACAGATGGGAAGAAGGTATGAATCAATATATGTCAACTGCACAGATGGTATAGCCATACAGTGTCCACATCCTGATTTTCCATCCCCTGAAACAGAAATTAATAATGCCTTCATTATAGGCAGTAGCTGCCAAGCATCTGAGAGGACCCAGCGCAACCCAGAGCACTGCTCTGAGTGAGGTATTGGAAATAGAATCTCTCTCTCCCTCTCTGGATTGGATCATAATGGGAAAAGGAATCATCTCTTGATGCCAAGTTTTACATATTAAACAAACTAAAGACAGCAAGGCTGTGATTGCTTCCTGCTTTACAATATTTCGACGCCAGGGACTCTTTCTCCAGTTTCTACCTAGCTCATAGGGAGAGGGTTAGCTCTGCTGTGCCAATTATTGGGCCCTGGGTGTTGAAGATCTCAGCCCAGAGTTGGAAGTGGAGTGGAAAGTACAAATAAGCAACCACAAACCACCAAAACAAGTATTGGCACATCTCTACAAGTGCCGGCTAGTAATGATGAATTCAGTATTCATCACATGGACTAATTAATGCACGCTAACACATCCCAGTGCAATTTGCAAGTCACAGATTGCATTAGGTGATACAAATGACTCATTTGTGAACCTGAAGAATGACCTTTGGCAGGACTATCTGCTGACCTCAAAAATATTAAAGAAAGGTTATTTCACCTTGCCATTGTCTCCAAATGCCAAAATAGCCCAATTAAAAACCTTGACTTGGAACCATAGGAGCAGATGCGAGTCCTAAAGGGCATTAATTATTTTCAGTGTCAGCTGGTTGTGTAACTGAGGCCAAATGAGAGTTTGGAAAGCTATTAAGGCGCCGTATTACATGCACTGGGTCTAAGATTTGAATTCAGAATAAGGCATAGATTTTATTTAGGTAAACCATATAGGATTTGCGCTGGCTGTCCTGTGACGAATTAGGGGCTAACATAGGCGAAATGAAGCTCATGGCCGTCACTGGGGATCTCGCCTCTGCAATCATCCATTTGTTTTCCCAAGTCAATTTGCAGAACCATCATTAGTTACCATAGCGTGAGGTCAAAGCATAAACATGTGCTTAGTATTAGTTTGTTTCTAAGTGGGCTTTCTGCCTCTCTGTAATTCTAAACAATAATGCTTCTACGGTGTTTACACCCAAATATCGTGACAGATAAAGATATACACCCAGGCCAGGTTCCCAGATGACTAATTTCTGCATTTATTTAAACAACTATCAGAGTTTTAGGCAAATTAACCCACAAGGATGTTGGTATTCATGACATTGTCTCAAGTTGTCCTTTCTCTGTCCAAGTGGGTTTTCATGAGTCAAACCGATGGTATGGCAAGAGCATCTATTAGGTGTAACTGGTTCACGGCAGTCTCTGTGGCTTTGGGACAAGGTTTGCCCACTGCACCCCTACCTGTAGCTTTCATGACACCAACTCTCATGATAGACATTGACTGTCAAGGCCTATTATGTATCCAGGAGGTATAAAACAGAGATTTTGGAGGGTAGAGAGCGATATCCTTTTTATAGCCTCTTTATAGATGGACTTGAAGACTCTGGTTTACTGTCACCTCCAGTTGGAAGGAACGAAGAAAGGAGATGCCATGCCTAGGTAGAGACAGTAGTGTGTGGTAGAAAGCCTAGCGGACAGACATCAGACAGAGCTGAGCTAGGAACCAGTTTATTTAGTCACTGTTACACTTGAGCATGTAAACATCTGTGTTTTAAGAATAGTAATAACACCTGACAGGATTGTTAAGATCAAATGTAGTTACATACATCAAAAGAAGTGTTACAGAACTGTATTGTGACTATTATTGTTTTCACTGCAGAGAATTTAGAGAATATTTCCAGTGACTTGATCTGTTTTCTCTGGATTTTTCTTCCTGTACTTTTGTGGGACGACTAGCTCCGTAGTCAGGAGCTAGCTCCGTAGCAGAGAACATCACTTAGAAATCAGAATCTTGCCTTCAAATTGTTCTTCTTTAGAGAAGTTTATTAATCTTGATAAACTTCACATTCCTCTCTGTAAAAACCAATAATACCTACCATTGTGTGTTTTTTGAGGTTAAATGAGAAATTGGGTGCACATAGTGCTTAGCATTCCTAAGTGTTTGATAAATAAAATACTCTCTTTGCTTTCAGATTATTCTTATCCTTTGTTCCCACAAATACTACTAATGAACATTTGGTAGAGAGAGATATGTCTCTGTTTCAAGGCTTCCTGGGCCAGTTTTCTGGTGTTTTATTCTAAAATATGGGTATCTTTGTTGTAATATATTTTCCCTAGACATCAACAACTTCAGAGATGAAGGAAGATCTACTTCCCTATTTGTGGTCTTTATGTTTTCTGTTATTTTCCACCATCTTATTTGATGATGTCCCATGTTACACATCTAAGTAAGGAGGCACAGATTCTTCTCACTGGCCCCTCAGATAGGCTTGATCTTATCTTTGAGATAACCCACACCAGGGTTCCGCCTCTGGCTACTTAGACCACATGTTACACAAGAAACCCCAGTACCATTTCTCCCCTACAATGTTGCTATTATTCTAAAATACCATTTACATTTTTTTCTAATTTCATTATAATGTTCTCATAAATGCCAGCAGCTAATGAAAGCTGGTTTATTTCTTGCTCTTTGGGAGGTGACCACCCATGTCAGCATTGAGGGTGTTTGCACATCCTTGCAGGCCCAACAAGTGGTAAACAGATGGAGTCTGAATCCAGAGCTGAATTGCCAAGGAAAAGAATTTTGTTCTTTCACCAAATGAGATTTGGAATAGCCATTTGCAGAGAACTGTGCGCCGTGTATATTGAGAGAGTTGGCTCCGTGGATAATGAATGCATTAGCTGGAAAGTCATACAAAGTCTATCAGCAGCTAATCTATATATGCAAGCCCACCCTTGAAGGAAAGTGCAAGAAAGTGAGCGTGCACCAGGGCCGAGGAGTACGCATTTTAACAGAAGTCCTCCACCTGCCCACCCCAGGGGATTGTAGCATAAATGGTCCTGGAGCCATGCTTTGGGAGAAGTTGATGGAGCCCAACTTGCTTCACCGTGCAAAAGGTCAAACGGCACAACCAGAACAAACCAAAGAGCTTTCTTGCAATTTGAAGACTTTCTATTGTTGCATCAGTGGAAACCTTTAAAAAGGTTTCCTCAGGTAAAATTGGAAATAGAACCCCCAGAGGATGCCTTACCCAGTGGAGCTGCTCTGGCTGAAGAATACGGCCACTTGACCGTCCCTCAGCCTAGTGACCCCAGCATCCTTGTAATATTCTCAGAGTTCACGCCTCCTTTTCTTCCCAGAGTAGCCCCTGCTTCAGCCCTCAGCCCTGTGCCCAGAAAAGAGCATCTCCTAGGAGATGAGAGGTCCTCCTCGGACCTTGTCTTTACCATACCATACTGCCATAGGAAACTTATTAACCTCTCCAAGCTTCACTTTATTCCTTGAGCACCAAGAGGAGGTTGGGGCTAGACCATTTTTTTTTTTCTGGAAGTTCGTTCATTCACAGACTATGCCTGTGATTTTTCTATACAAGTACTATCCTGAATATTATTTATGGACTCTCTTGCTTTCTAATAGAAGAAATCTATTCACTGTATATTTTTTACCTGAATATTGACTTGTGTTTTGAGTTAGGCAATGCTATCTGTGCAATCAGGAGTTTGATGTACCCACTTGTGTGTGTGTGTGTGTGTGTGTTTGTGTGTGTGTTTTTAAAGCTAGCACACATGAAAATAAATATATAACCACTGAAAACAGTGTAGTACTAAAGCCACTGACATGTGTTCAACTTCTGGAAAACTTTGAACTGGACAGTGTCCTGAAGGCCCCTCTGCTCCAGTATTCAGTAAGGTTAGAATCCAGGTAGGTTTCTCTTGTTATCACCTTGGGAATTTACAGATGGGGGTAGGGTTAGAGGGAAAAAATAAAGCAATCCTCTGAGTGTTGTAAGCGTATGAAAAGACGAGGAAGAAAAAAAATTGCTTGTATTTCTTGGAAGAGTGAGAGAGCTTGCGGCTTAGAGTGTATGTACAAAGGATCTAAATGGCTCAAAGAGAGGTTTTAATATTAATCTTGTGGAGACATAGGGCCACCAGCTGCTTAATTTTATTTAGGTCTAATAAGGAGTTTAATAACCAAGAACATCATTGGTTTCTTGTTTGTTTCTTTTATTGAGTGTCGAAGAGCTAACAGCTTTTATTACAGATCTCCCAAGGCTGAAGTAGGCTGGTTAGGACAGTGGCAGTAGAGGATGTTCAGGCAGAGGCCAAGGAAAGAGCCTTTCCCTGTGCTTGTCATGTTTTAAAAACTGAGCTCTAAAGAGATGGATTTTAAGACACATTGTGGGAGGCAGAGGATGCAAAAGGGTTGCTTGTGGCACACATTGCGGAATGAAAGAAAATGTTTATGACCTGCTTATTCCATGTGAGGGGAAAACAATGACTGCAAATGTATATCTGCTGAGCTGGCTTGGAAATGCTTGCAACTTAGCAGTCATGGTGGTCCAGAGCAAGGGAATAAAAATGTAATTGAAAAATGAGGGAAACTATAGCATGATTAAATATGGCCAACTCTGAGCACAGATTTATGAAATGGAAATCAGCCCAGAGTACATGTTTAGGTTAACAGCTTAGAATCCAGAGATAGACTCTGATTCCATTCTCAACTCTGCCACTATCTGGTTGTGATTCCTTGGACACAGTTTCTAATCTTTTTTGAACCTTGGTTTATCCACCTGTCAAATGGGTGTACTATGTTCTTCCAAGTTTACCTTAAGTATTTAATGACTTAAATAACTTTGCACAATGTCTAGCACATAGAATAGTTTTTTTAAAGGAAATTGTAAGTGCTTTAAAAAAATCATCTTTATTATTATGTGTTTAGTTTATTTTTTAATTCTACCAAATCTGCTGAGCTAAGTAGTATAGGTGACCCATAGAGATGAACAGAAATTGATAAAATGCTGATACTCTCCAAAAAGGGACCCAGGGATACCTCTGAGGCTATACTGTTAGGACTAGTGTTGTTCTTGAGAAATTACTACTGGACAATCTTGGGCTAAGCATGACAGGCAGCTTATTTTGAGACATGAATCCTGTCCAAAGTTTCAGGAACAAACAATCTTTGCGTAGGTCATTTCCCTGTTTCCAACCTTGGAATCAAGGTGGTTCTCCATGGCTACAGGAGCAAGAAAAAGTGAAGAACTGTGAGTTGACTGCTGTTTGACAAGCTTCGTGCTCCTGTCCTTAACAAGGCAGGCATTGCCCTTGTCGGGAACTATAGGCACTGAAGGTAGGACGAGACAGTGTCTTCCAAGACATGGTGAACTGGGAAAACCAGACCCTTGCTCACAGAGCCCCCATGTGAAGGTTCCTCATAAACTTCTTCTCCTGCCAGGGGCAGTGAAAGCCCTGAAGGTGGATCTGTCTCAACACATCTGGTGCTGCTGTGGCGAGTTTTACCGTCAATTTCTAGAAAGGAGAAAACCAGTTTATATTCTAACTTCTGCCTTGTTTTTCCTTACCCTGCATTCCTTTTCCTTAACAGCAACAAAGAAAGTGCTGGAACTCTCTTGTAGTTCTAACCCTTTTCTCAACATCTTCTTCCTCAGTGGGGATGCATGGGTTGTCTATTCTCCAAGGGTCCCGCAAGCTGACCTCTTCCGGCTCTTGCCATAACTTGGAGCTGCCTGTGTGTCTCAAAGGAATGCCCCCTCCCATTGATTCCTATAGGTGTTCAGTTAGTGCCACTTGAACAGCTCTTGTTCCTGGGCTGTCCAAAGGCAAAAACAAAGGCGAGCAGCCAAGATGGCCCCACCGCTCTTGCTGCGCCCGCTTCTGTGATGCATTACCAGGAACTTCGTTCCACATGTTTCTGCGTTCTCTTCTTACATTTGTCCTCTGACTATTGTTTCCTTTTGTTCCAGCAACAGCTGGAAATGGTAAATTTGTGTTTTCAGCCAATGTTTTCCTTTGCCCTGGCATTTCCAGACATTTATTTTCCTAGGAGCCAAAAATACCAGCAGAGACGCTCTCTGAAGGACCGTCATCGTGCCGCTGCCCGTCGCCCTCTGAGGCTGTCCCTTTAAAGGAGGCCCCTAGAGTTCACTTTCTGAAGTTCATTAGCTTGTGTTATCAATAATTTAGGATAATACTCCGGTGGAGCCTGAGTGCCTGGCCCGCCCCATTTTCACTGTCAGTTTCCTCATAGCCTAGCAGTCCAGTGAACTTGATAAGTGTCCCATCATCCTGTTAATCAAATTACTTATGAACTAAAATTGACAGTTTTCATTAATTATAAAGGATTATTCTAATTGCAATTCAAATTTATTCATTTAGAACAGACGGCATTCAGTAATATTTCAGGAAATTTGCATATTAAATGGAGAGGGTCGTCCATTAAGCATGGTAATGTATGCATATTTCCTTATTTTTAACTTCTAGGCCATATGCACTGCTGCTACTTCAGCAGGTGAAAAAGCAGAACGTGCTTAATTTGTTCAACAAACACAGGGGCCAGAGCACATCTTTTGGCACTGGGTACTGGCACCCTTCTCCCTTTTTTCCTTCTGCTTTTCCTTTCCTCCCTCCCACTGCCCCGCGCACAGCCAACACCACGGTTGATCTTTCGAAGAAACTTTTTTGATAAACCTGGGCATTCCCCCGCCCCATTTTCTTTCTCTTAAATGTAGGCACAGCTGGTAAGGGTTGATTGAAATGTTTTGCCATAGAAGCTGTGTTCATTAATTTCTTCAAGATGCTGAAGTAGGCATTAAGGTTGCCGGCTGGAGTCCTTCCCTGTGACATGTGGAACAGCGAGGGGCCTAATAGTCAGCCTTGTAACATCAACTGGTTACCCCCCTCGTGCGGCATGAACCTTTCCCCTCCAGTGAAAAATGAACCTGTCTGAGACAAAAGCACAAACCACGCATGCAATGAGACAGTGCCATTATTCACACCCATATAGGCTGTTTTCAGAGATCATTAAAAATCATATCTCCATGATATTAATAAGCACTTTCCCTGATACAGGTCTTGGGTAACAGGAAGGTATATTTAGAGCAGCCCCACCACCTACCTAATCTGAGATCATGAATCTGGGAGGAAAAAAAATGCTTGTGAGATGAAGGCTAACAAGCTGGTGTGGTGGGAGCCACCTGGTTTTTCAAAGAGCTGGTGTGTCTCTGCCTTCCCTACACCTCCACCAGCCTAGTAGGCAGAGAAAGGGTGTGCACCCCCAACCACATCAAGGTGTTTCTGGTGAGTTTTGCTTCCTCCTATCTTCCAAAATTATTGATATCTGGCCTTAATGATCTGAATAAAGCATCTGCCAGCTCATTCATCTCCAGACACTCACATTGAATAACTGGTTGCTCATTTAGCCTGGTTTCAAGTAGATTTGTTTTTCATTTTCTGCAGTTAAACTAAAAGCTTTGTTGTTTTACGTACAGATATTTTACTTGCCGAGCATATTTATTTCAGTCTGTTTGTATAACACTAGCACTCTCGCGGCCATATGTTATTGATTGCAAAGCCTCCACAAACTCGGATTCTGAATAGGCGCTGTGTCCTTGGTAGGTGTCCGAGGGGCTGGGACTGAGGGCCGGCTCCCTGCCATGCCAAACCTGTACTGAGGGCCCTTTCCATGCTCTCCCTACTCCATGGCAATACATAAAACAGACTGGGTGTAGAGTCCGATTAATGCTTTAGTTGTTTGTACAACCTCTCCCCAAATCTCAACGGGAGCAGGCAGTACCCGGCTTCCTCCTTGTTGGGGTACAGCCATTTCTGCTGGAATGACTAGGGACGATGCCGGGAGAACGGACCACCAAAGGCTATTTTAGAAAACACTGATGGAAAATTCTAAGAAATCATTCAAGCCCACTGGTGTGTGTTAAGTCAAGGGAAATTTCCCTCCTGTGTAACATCTTTCCCTCTACTTAGTTCAGCTTTAAAACCATGAAAGCCCTGGTCTTAATCCTATTTCTGATGAGAGTTAATTTTCAATGCAAGTTTTAAAAAATTTAATTGTCACTGATTACTCTGACATGCAATAGTAAAATAATATAAAAGAATGCCACAAATGATTAAAGTAAAACTTAATAACGTATGCATTAAAAAATCCCATAACTCTACTTTTGTTATGGGAAATATTAAGTTGCATAATGTGACCCAGTGGTACAGGATAATTGCTTAAGAAGCTGTATTGTACAGATATTTTGTATATTATATCCTCATGTGCAGTATTTCTGCTGCTGAATTCCTCAGCAGAGGGAGGCCTTCCTGGATGGATGTTAATTATATCAGAATATGGCCCCAAAATGAGGCAAAGAGTAGGAAGGGGTCATAGCATACCAGGATCCTGAAGCAAAAGTCTCAGGAGTTGCTCTTACTGTCCCCATCCATATCATCTGTAAGAATAGCTCCGAGGTCCCTTACCATGTGTTATATATTCTTTTTATGGGGACTGATAGAGAGCTGGGAAAATAAAAATGAAGGTGAGTTATTGAGGTGTTACAGGGCTAATGAAACAGAAGCTAGGGAAGGGAAGAGACCTCTCCAGGACTCATTTTTATATCTGTAAAATGAAGCTAACATGTTCCCTGCCTTCCTCATTGGGCTATCGTAAAGATCCCCTGAGACCTATCTGTTCTCCAAATTCTCCTGCTCGTCCGAACTACCTGAGAAAAGTTAAAAACACACATTTCCCAGCCCATCTAACAAGAGCTTCCATCTCAGTAGGTCTGGAGTTGGGCTTGGGAATCTGTATATTTAAATATTCTCAGATGATTTTTATGAGTCAGCAAATTTGGAAGGCATTGGTATACTTTTTGGTAAGTACTCTTTGGAATACTGTCTCTTAGGGAGACAAGACTTTTTGGGTGGTAACTAGAAAGTAGTTCAACAGTGTCCCTATGATTACCATCAAATTGTAAATTGAGTAAAACTCCATTATAGGATTGTAAGCATTAACTGTATTCTGGAATTTGAATTCTACCTGAGTAAGTCACTAGAATCTGTTAAAGAAACAGGGATTGTCTGAAACTTGGAATGTGTCTGCAGGAATAGGATCTCACGTATGTATCCAGAAGGCTCAATGGGGAAAACAACTCCCTCTGCCATTGAGACCTGTATGAGTGAGGCTCGTTATAGGAGCCCTGAGTGCTTCTCAGCCAAGTATCTAGGTCATTCTGTGCGTGTTCTTTGTAGTTGCATAGACTCTGAGAGTGAAATTGTCATTACTCACCTACAAAAGAAATGAACTTGGGGAAATGGAAGAGAGGCCAGTTTCTTGTCCTGAAAGCACATGGAAATGACTGTATTTATTAACCATTATTGACGCAGAGCTACTTCATACCATGTTAGAGTAGGATAAATTGGATAACAATGGGATGACAACATCATCCTAATCTAATAGCGGTGCTGCTTCATAGTTACCTTTTAGCTGCCAAGTAGGGCATGAGGGGTGGGTGCTGTGGTTCTCAGCCGACAGTTATTCCAGCCAAATCGAACACGGGAGCAGTAGGCTTGTTGTCCTACTCGGGACACGCCACACCTGGAGGGGGCAGGTGAGTCCTGAAGGAATGGTGATGTCGTGATGAACTGCTCAGACTGTATGCTGTCACAGCAGAAAATATTCCGCTTTTTAGGTTGTGGTGATTACAGAGTGTAACTTGGCTTTGGGTGAACTAAAGATGACTTGTCTTTTCTTCACCTCTACCCAATTGATTATAAACAATTAAAAAACAAAACAAAAAACTGCTTTTATCAAACTTTTTTTAGTAATCTTTTTTTTTTTTTGTAACTAATGGATTACGAGGCTGGTTAGAGACAAATTAAATGGTTGTATTCCTTCCTGTGGGAGCTGACAGCTTTTGTTCGTAATACTGAGTTAGCCATAAAAAGCACAAAAATAAATGACCAAACACTGGACATTAAAAGAGTAACTTAAAGAAGGCCCATACATTTCTCATAAAATGTGAGTCATGTTTAGATTTAGCATTCAGAGATTTCATGAAAATAAGGACTCTGTGGAGTTTCCCTGCTCACCTGCGTGTCTCACTAAGGACAGTTTTCTGAGGGTTGCTGCAATTTCTGGATGTATTTACCATGACTGGCAGTAGGAAAGAGCCTACATCGAGAAGGGAATTCTCTTGAATGGGGTATAAGTACCCACACTGCTCACTAACCAAAGGAAGCCTACCCTATTTTAAAAATACAGGGAATTTATTTATTTATTTTTGATTGTGAAACTCTGGATAAGCATGTACTAATTGGAAAAAAACGGTCTCGTGGCCTACAGGAGAGTTTTGTTTTGGGGGCATTCTCATAGTTTTTAAAAAAATCCTTCCTCAAATATTTCTAGAGAAGATGGGCTTCACAATTTCCAGGTCTTTCTCTAAACCATAAAAGCCATTTGTTCTGTGTAATTCTTATAGATTGGGAGGAAAAGTACTAGGTATATCTGAGATTATTCTAAAGACATGCATCAATTAATTTTTCAATAAGTTAAGGAAGTTACATCTAAATAGAATATGTGGTTTAAAAAATAACCTTTGCTACGGAGATTAAACATACTGTTTCTTTAGTGCAGGATCTAATTTTACCAAAGGAATTGAAATTCAAGTGTCTCCTCCAAACATTTTCAAAGCAAGAGTATATTTAGGATTTAATGGTGGTCCACCTTCCTGGACACATCCCCTTGCTGGCTTGTTTCCACAAATTTCAAGTACTAGTAAAGAAAATTAAGCATGTCTTTTTCTAAGAGAAATAAAGGTTATATTTTTGGGAAAGGTAGACCAACATGGGAAGGGCATTTTCTAACACTTCCTTCTGGTAGTCCTCCTCATTTTTGGAAGTTCTGGCTTTGTGAGTGGCTACCAGGTTTCTTATTGCAGTGGTGAATATTTATATCCATCTTTACAGGTTAGAACCCCAAAGATCAGAGAGGGACAAATAAATTGTTTCTGGCTAGCTCTGGAATCAGTAATAAAATGTCAGGCTTATTTCATAGACTGATTAGGATGTTGCTGCCTTTCATTTCAAATGTATGCAAGTAGGACATTGGAAAATACACATGTGTTTAGGTTAGAAACCCTGAAATTTGCTCTTCTCATTATGCCTCTGGTCTTTCCCCTGCTTATTACCATACCCGATCTGTACCTGTAAAAACTCCTAGCACAGCCAGTGTCATTTGTCCTGAAAAGCATAGTGTCAGAAGAAGGGCAAATTCTTCCTGACCCAAACAATGATCAGAGTGTGCCCTGAAGCATGAGTTTTGATTACCCTTAATTTAGTATGCATAACTTCAAATGGTCCTAGTGGCCATACAATTATCCAATCTGCTGTAATATATAACCAGGTCTCTTAGTGTTGTAGTTAAAGTGGGATCTTTTTTCATGTGAAGCCCTTGTTTTTGGTGTCAGTTTCTATGGTTTCTAAACAAAAAATAAGCAGAAAACCCCACCAAAATCAGAACATGAGACACACACACACACACACACACACACACACACGTTCTAGCACCCTAACCGGAATATGTGTTGAGTTTCCATCAGAAAAGAAATTCTCACACTCAATGTTGCCTGTAACATCTCCGTGTATTTCACAGGTTATATTTCTGTTCTTCTTTTTGGTTGCTGCCTGTGAGTCTCATTTTCCCATGTGCCATAATATTAATGTTTTTCCCTGCTGGCTTCCCAGCCCAGGGGGTCACCAATCGTGTTGCACAACCTGAGACACCCAACCATAAATCTCCTTTAAATAATACAGACGGCGGGAGGGGCACTGTGGAGAGAGCCAGTCGGGTTGAACAAAGTGGCATTGATGCATGGCAAGCAGAACAGCTTGACCACGGCCCCACTGGACAGGTAGAGCGTGGAGTAGCCTTTATTTAAGGGGAGGAAGGCACGCTCTCTGCACGGTTCCAAAAAGCCAATGAGCTCCGCTTCTCAGTGTGAGTTGGCTGCTGATCACGGAGGCTTCCTGAGAATAATCACACCACCTCTTCCCCAGCTCCACCGTCTGGAACACCCGATTAACATAATTTGTGTTTGGAGGTGCAAATACATCTCCTTGGTTATAAATCTGTATTTCTTGAGTCCTCTTAGCCATATTTAAAATGAAGTGGGGAGCTGTCAGGGTGGAAGTAACAACACACACCTGATCAGAATGCATGGTATGTTTTTTGGCAGAAGTTGCTTTTTGCTCTATTCCAGAATCCAGAGTGGTTAATTTAACAGGACCAGAAAAACTGCTCAGCAAAATTTAAACTCCTTACTGGAGCTGAGTAAGTGGGGATGAGTTAACTGATAACACGAATAAAACATACAAAGAAATTTAGTTCATGCAGAAAGATACAGTGCTGGGTGTATCCACCTCTGTCCTGTAGTTTGGGAAATAATTGCTAAGAATGCAGGGTAAGATGTGTTATAAACAAAAATGTGTTATAGATAAAAATGGGAGGAGCCATAGAGTTTCCACTCCTAGAATTTTTTAGGCTTTGTGCCTGTTCATCATGTGCCAAACTCCAGCTCCGTAATTTTTGTCTGCCAAAACTTGACGGTGGGGTGTTGGTGGGAAGGTGGGCATCTCATTTTGTTACTGTTTTTTGGGATCCCTTTTTTTCTGCAACTATTAGTTACACTTTTGAAGAGTCAACGTGGTTTCTAATTTCTCAATTACTTAATTCACTGTAGTGATGTCAGGGGAGGTTTCCACTGAAGCATTTTCCAGCCTCTACTGCATACCTAAAAAATGCACTGAGAACAAAAGAGCAACAGCCAGCTCAGGGAATGATTATGCTGGTTTTGGTTGGTTACATCTTTGAATGTTGGTTATTTTTTATATTGTTGACATTAATTGCTACTGTAATGTAATCATTGCTCAAAACATACATTTTTGGGTGATGGTAGAGAAAGAGGAGAGAACTGACTCTGTCCTTACTCTTTTAAGGTGACAGATGACACTGATGACACAAGAATTAATTTAATGGAACCAAGACATCTATGAAAAAAGAAGTTTTGATAACATAGTGACAGTTAAAACTCTTGCTCATGTTTAAAAACTTTTGCTTTTTCAGCTTACACAGTATTGCACAGGGCATCTCAGAGATCAACTTAATATATTACAAAATTACTTTCATAATAATTGGCTGCTGTTGACTGAAATACATACACATCTTCTCATAGTGTTTGTAAGTCATGTGGGTAATTTGGACCTTATCTTTTTTAAACCCCATTAATAAATGTATGCTTTCAATTCTTTATCAAAGCTACTTGTTTTGCTTCTGATTTTGTTTATTTTTGGTGACTTTCAGATGTAAGCGAAGCACTTGACACCACCCTGCAAGTCTGTGCCGTTGCTGTGTCACTTCTATCTGTTTATCCATTGTTTATCTGCCTGGGAGCCCTTAGACTCATTGCTGGGTAAAAGCGGGGGTGACGTCTGTCCAGTTCGCATTGTACCCCTCAGCATGGATTCATCGCTTCTTTCAGTGTGGATCCGGGCCCTGGTTTGTTCAGGGATTTTCTGCTTTTAGAATGGACAGCCCCAACCCCAGGTAGCCCTCAGCCCCAGGCAGTCTGAACGTGTAGATACCCACTGCATTGGCTGAATAAGTGCATCTCTTCTCCTAAAGAGACTATAAACTTCCATGAGAAAAAATGTGCTCACCTTCTTTTCAAAATTAGCATCACATGTCTATACCTCATCTTCCCTGGTCTGTAGCAGAGATGTGAGGGCAGGGACCATACCATGTCTCCTATTTTTTTTTTTTTGAATTTTCCGCAGTGCCTTAGAAAACCTTTCAAGGTAGAATTCAATCAAGTGCTCAACAACATAACCAAATTACAAATTGCTTGTAGCGTAAATTTCAATTGTTCTTTTTCCTGGCTCTATAATCCTGCTCTCTCTATCATCTTTTTTCATTATTCTCATTTATAAAGTCAGGATAATAATAGTTTCTGTCCCCCAGGGTTGGTGCCAAGACTCAAAAAGACACAAGTACTCTATGCTAAGTCCAAGGTGTGGGTGTACCATCCCTTTTCCCTTGCACCTGCCTCCTTCTTCTCCTCCAACACATGACAAATACTGAGTGTGCCTAGGTAGGTGACGGTGCCTTTTTGGTGGCATATCCACTTAATCTAGTTGTTTTTGCGTAGACTAGTTAGCCTGGGAACAGGGTATGTTTATGTATGTGATCGCTTTCGAAAACGTTGCATCCCTTTTACTCTAAGCCTGTTTGACTTTTTTCCGCATTGCCAGGGTGGAAAGACAGGCAGCCTGCTTCCAAGCAAGTGATCTGTTACAGGTGGGATAGTGAAACTGTCACTTACAATGTTTGGTACAGAATGAACACGAGACAACACCAGCCTGGCAAAGAAGGAAAGACTGGGTGGAGGCAGATGATGTATTGATTCCACCATTAGCTCTTCCTCCCCACCGTATCCTCTGCCCCACAGCTGTGAAGCTGGGTCCTGGGTACACTGTTGGCAAAGCTGCTTTTGCTGCTAACCTCAAAGAGCCTGAAAATACACTCGAGTGAAATGAAAAATAAATCATGAGCTATTTATAAATAGCTCCTACTAATGAAAGCATGTGTTTCATGGAAATAATCTCATAAAAATGACTGCTTTATTTTGCTTCCTCCTTTGGGCCCCTGTATCCTTCCTACCACCCACTAAATGGGAAAAGGGCGCAGACTCTGCATGTAGGTTTCCTCTTAGTTTTTCGAGGCATACAGCAGAAGAGAGCAGAGTATCACTGGAACGCCTGTAAAACTTTAGTCATTCAACCCCCTTTGCCTTAGCCCCAGTGATGCATATTTCAATAATGAGCAAGAAAAATTGTTTTATGGTAGTTTAATAAAAGCAGAAGACAAATGTTGCCCCTGTACAAAGGAACTGAATTGCACACTTCATGAACCAAATTAGCACCATAACATTTGGCTTTGTCTGAAAGGTGATATGCATTTATGGGCCCATTTTTCAGCAAGATAAATATGACACACGCCAAGATTTCCTTGAAGTAAATATTGTAAATAATAAAAGCCTCTGCCAAGAAAAGCTGAGAAATGACATAATCCTTACCCAGTTATGCTACAGTGCCAAATGCCACCGTCAGAACTCTCTAACAAACTGCCCCTTTAATAAGCTCATCCGATGATTAAGAGAGTGCAGAGCCCTTTAATTTCCCAATAATAGCTAATATCCCTCCATTCTGGCTTTTTAAAAAATATTCACATAGGAGCTAGGGCATTTTATGGCATGAGCAGATTTGATTACCAAGTAACAAAATATATTTTGAGGGCAGTTGGGAGCCACACAGCTGTAATGTTTATGTGAATAGGTGCAAATGGGGAGATTTTTACAGGAGGTGAAAGCTATCATGCTAGGCCTAATTCTGTAATCCTCATTTTGTTTCCAGTGATTCCAGTTTGAGTTCAGTAAAAGTTTTTTGAAGATGGGCAAAATGGATTTCTTCTCCCGATGTACATTTGTTTGTGAAAGTGTGGCTTGATAAAGAGAATGCGTTGAGATAACCATGGTTAATAATGAGAATGCACAGGGCCAACTAGGACCTTCTTGAATGTCATCCAGGTGGTTCCAGAAGATGTTATGACAGCAGCAGGGCATGCTACTGTCTTAGTACTGGGGAGCTGGTGGATGGGAATGCTGCCTTATCCAAGCAGTGTGACATGCATGAGTTAGGTAGATAAGGTTTGCGACACCTTCGTGGGTGGTAGGGACTAGGGCGAGCTGGAATGCTGAGCTTGGTGCAAAGAGAAGGTGTCGGTGGAGTCCTGCTAATAGTTACCTGCTAGTAGAAATGTGGACCTAGTATTGCTAGACACTGGATTTCCAAGAAGTTTGGGAAATCTTGATTTTTCTGTGAAAGTTTGCAATTTTTTAAATAATGGCAATAAAAACAAAACAAAAATGTTCTGTATCCCAAAGAAAACAAATGCCATAGGCTCAGTTTGTGACTTGTTCTTTGAAGTCCCAGGCTTGAAACAGGAGAAAATGGATAGGCTGTGATGTGCTCTGTTTATTCCTGCAGCACACGGGAAGATGGGACCTCCCAAAGTTAAGGGCTGACTGTGTGGTAGTGTCTCTTCTGGGCAATTAATGCATGGATTACTTGATGGATCTTCTGAAGTCTTATGAGTAGCATGAGGAGGAGCTACCACTACTTGTCCATTTTACAGATGTAGAAACTGAGGCCCCCAAACGCAAATGTAGATTCTGAGCTCCTACCAGCTCCTTGAGATCTGAAGCACATACTGCAGTCCCTCACCTTGATGCGGTGGTCTGACACAAGAGGAAATAAAATGAAACTGGAGCCAGGAACCTGGACTTTGGTTTTAGGTCTGCCTCTGTTCCTGGGTGGCTGGTCCTTTATCTGTCACCCTAAGTCTCTATTTCTTACTCCTTCCAGTGGATGTAATATTATTTACCCTATTTGGCCTCACAAGGCACGGGGAAAGATTGCCCTGGGAATATGTGCAGAAGAGCATGCATGTTATGAAGTACCCTATGAACACAAGGGGAAATAATACTACTCATAATTAATCAGAGGATATGGAGAGGTGAGATGGCGAGCCTCTGATTGCCTCTGGATCAAATACAATTAAATAACAATCCTTTCTTGACTCTTCAACTCAATCAGGTGTCTATTTGTAGAAGTGGCTTAAAACTGAACTCACTTTGAAAATTAATCAGCCACCACTAATGGCTGGAAAGTTCGCAGATTGCATTTATTTTAAGTGAAAAAAGCCAGCGAGAGAAAGAGATCCCTGTCTGAACAGGAGTTCACAGCTCAAACCCTGCCCATTGTCTGCCAAGATTGTGACAGGAGGACAGAGCCTGAGAGCACCCTGCTGTCAGTGTTTTCCACACCCCCTAATCAAGGGACTCCCCTTAGGAGAAACCAGAGAGAAAGGCCTTCGCTGGTCTGACTTGGAACTGTTAATTGAACACAGCTCGTAAGGGAAATGCACCCTGACCCAGACGCAGTGAGCATTTGAAAAGGAAGAGAGAAAAGAGGCCTGTGGAAAGGTTTAGGGGGAATACCCCAAGGATGCTGCAGAAAGCTGTTTATGTGTGTAGGCGGTGCGTAATCTTCTTACTTACAAATGAGGAAGGGGAGCTTTGCGGATTATAATCGCAATCCAGGGTGACAAGCTTGTCCACAGAAGAGCTCGCCCCTCATTGACAGCCAAAGCCTTGGAGAAAATTCTCCCCTCCCTCCTGTCGTCTCAGTCTAATGGCAGCGCTGATTTATTTTCTTCTCTGCGGAGAGCTGTGTGTTGCTTTGGAAATATTTTTTCTGTGCATGCTAAATGTCCTCCACATTCCACCTTCTTCTTCTTCTCTTTCCTTAGCACTGTCCTTTTAAGTCTCAAAGCAAAATTCACTACAGTTCACACACAACAGTTCTTATTTCTGGATTTTGTGTCAAATACCCCTATTTGGAACGCTTGCGTCTTCTTATCTGAGTACAACTGAGTGTTCTTGGGGACCATCCTAAAGTCTGCTCTCTTTGCACAAGAAGCTGTTTGGCCACACCCTATTCTGATGGTCCCATTACTCAAGTCAGCTTAGGATCTGGGTACAGACTGCCCTCAACGCTCCGGCTCTGTAATTGATATGTAATTATTTTATGAGTGGAGTTTTATTACAGTGTGTGGTTGTCTCTCTAATTTGTCAGAGGCCTTCTTGTTAGCCTCCAAAGAATTTCCTCTTCTTTCCCACAGCAATAAAAATCACATAGACAAGCACTCCTTCCGATCAGTGAACGGGAGGCAGTGTAAACTGGAGCCAGAAGACGCGGCTCTACTCACCAGTTTGTTGTTGGCTACCTCCTGAGCAGCAGCTGGGAATATAGCCATGAATAAGACAACTAATACTCCTGCTCTCACGGGTTACTGTCCTGGTGGAGGCAGGCAGATCATAAGCAAGTTGGACAAATAAGCTAATGTTTCAGATAGCGCTAATTTTTAGTGGTGCTAGCTGAATAGGAGGGCTATTTTAGAGAACTGACTCTATTTATCCTACCATGGAGACTGGAGAATGGATTCAAATGTCCACTGAGGTGCATAAGGGAGGAAGACTTGTTCTGTGTCACTCCAGAGAGCCAGAGGTAGATCCATGTGGCGGAAGTTAACAAGGTAGCTGAACTGCAGCCTGGTTAATTGAGATATTTCTGCTCTAGAAGTAACATTAACTATCCTGAGGCCAGTGAATTCATCATCATAAGAGAAGTACAAATAGGAGCTGGGGATATTTATGCTAGCATAGTATACAAGGTTGCTTTGAATAATCTCAATGGCTCTTTCCAGGGTAAAGATTCTAAGATTCTCTACTGTCCATTGATAGTTGGATAAAGATGCCTCTTAGGATCTGGAATTGAGTGATTCACATGCTAGGTCTATTAGTTAATATAGGCAGAGCTTTACTTAACTTCTTTCAATTGTACTTTCGTCCTCTATGGAAAGGATGCACCCATTAGAAATGGGCCAAGAATTAAATTAACTAAGGCTTGTAAGTTACCTAGTGCCCCTTCGGTGGCATTTGCTGTGGCAGTTGGTATTTTGTGATTATAGCTACTGGCATCAAGGCCTGGGGACAACCACCTTAGTTTTCTGCTCTAGGGTGTCCTCCCCCTGAGGCAACGAGGAGGGAGTAACTGAAGGAAGCAGATGGGATATAGGTGGTGGCTGCCTTCTTGAAAACACTGAGGATCGTATAAATACTACAAATCTCCAGGTCCCTCCCCCATGCCATCCTGACGTCAGAACTACCTACTGAGCTAGCGAGCTCTCCTCCATCCACATGACAATGCTTTTCTCATTTTTCTCCCTTCTGAGCTAGTTTTAGTGTGCATGAAAAGTTTGACTTCACTAGGAAAGGAAAAGCAGGACTAGAAAGTGGCGGAGGGGGAAGGTACAGAGTGCTTGTTTGCATACGCCTCCCCACCCAGGTGAGCACCCCAGGTTTCCAGGGAGCTGGCCATGATAATGCACTACCTTCTCAATCCAGGTATCTTTATATAAAATATAACCCCAGAAAGAATGACGTAAGATCCTCTTCTAAGATAAGGACCTTCTAAGATGAGGACATTCTTCTGGTTCAAAATGTCTTCCTGTGAAAAACTCCCTGCAGAGGTAAAGGGAGCTCACAAAGAGGAGAAGTATGAGAAACATCTGGAGGGAGCCCAAGCTGGAAACTGGAGGGTCTGACCATCTGCCAGAGGGCCAGATGCTGCTGCTGGAAGCCTTTTGCCTCTCAGCTTGTCATCTGCGTCCGATGATGCCATCCAAAAGAAAGACCACAGAGTAGGAGGGCAATGAGCAATCCATCTCCTCCCACCCACAGTTTTTAATGTGTGACACAGGGGGAAAGAGGAGGAAGGTGGTTACAAAGTTTGCCCACAAAACCGCGTCTTCCTCATGGAAAAGACCATTGCATAACACATGGCCCTGACCACCCAGAACCTATAGAGCCAGGCTTACGACTTACTCCATTCAACCTCACTTCCTTTTCCTTTGGTCTCAATGGAAAGGACAAACAGGTTTAGCTACATAGTTGTCAGCAAAAACTGTCATCTTCTGTCAGTTCGGGAGTGTATTAAGAGTTTCTAACCAAATGCAACAGTCATTACATTACAGGATTTCCCAGATTGCAAGTGTTCTTTCTATTAACAGCTTTGGTGTCTGATTTTGGCCAAAGCAGATCATTGGGATTCAGAGGGACATCCTCTTCTTTTTCCATTGCAGAAGCAATCAAGGGTCTGTGCATACGGCACTCATAAAAGGAAAACGATCAAAACCACACACACACAAAAGGACTATTAAATTCCAGATGAGATTACTGCTTCATATGATTTCCACCATTCAAGAATGTCTTCTGCCTCATAATTGCTCACTGACAGCTAGACCTACACAAGCAACATGGTAAACATGGTAGCTGTCATATATGTTTTACACTAAAGCCTTAGTTTGGGCTATGGCCTATTTTCAGTATGAGCAGTGGTGTAATATGTTTGTAATGTGTTTTTATTCTAGTGTACGTGTTTTAACTTGCAAATAATTGCAACATTTTCCGGGTGCATGCAAGGCAGGGACTTTAATTTTCAAGTGGCACCTGTTGGAATAATTTAACATATAATTTTCATTCTCACATAATTATTCAGCTGCATTGTTGTATAATTTACAAATAGAGAGACGTTTATCTGTATTTGACCATAGTGGGGAAATTATATTGTAGAAGTCGAAAATCTCGGGTTGCTGATGTTCTGCATTCATTAGGAAAGTGCCTGGGACATCTTCTGCCGAAACCTCATTATCACTGTAAGCAGGCTGTGGAGTCACAATGGGGAGGGGCCCAGTTTAACTTTCCTCTCCAGTTTTTCTCTTGTTGGGCTGGCAGGACTAGGCTACAGGGAGCCTCTTGCTGCCCTGTGACTTGGGTCCATCCTAGAAATCCATCATTAGACTGCATTACAACTTCTGCCCACTGAAGTTGTTAGTAGGGAAAAGACATGCCTGAGAGATAAAAAGATGATCCCCTGCTTAATGTGGGGGCGACAGTTACACTGAATGTAGCCATACCATGGAAAGGCTGCGGTTTTGAAAACCACAGAAGAGGGGGAAATAAAAATGGGATGTCAATGTATACTCACAGTTTTTTTTTTTATACTTTCGAAGCTAACAAATGTCCCAGTTAAAAAAAAACTCTGATATTGGGGATTTTTGGAAAAAATTAAAGTTGCTTTGTGAAAATGAAATGTCCTATCCTAAGGTTGGGGCGAATGCTTGAAAGCTGCGTAGTGGAAAGAGCTTTTGATTTTTGTTAGTGGTTTATCACATATGCTTCAGGGACCTGGGGACAATGAGTAATTTCTGCAAAAGTGTTGGAAGCAGTGAGAAATCCTCTGCCAGCGTTAAAAAAGCTGCAGCCTGATGTCAAGTGTTTCGTAACGATGTGAAACAGTGGCCAATGCAAATCTCAGGCAAAGCAGAGCACCTAGAGATATCAAAATAACAGGCCAGGGGCTGTTCAGGCCAAGACAGATGTCTCCAGGGTTCAGTACCTAATTATATGGGCTCCATAATAATGGCATTTTTTAAATGTTTCAAAGACCAAGGGTAAACTTAAAACTTACGGTCTTTAACTTGCAAGAGGTTAGCGTCTTTCATGGAACTGAGCTCTGACACAATGCTCCGCTCTGCACAGCTTTGGAATCAGCAATGACCTTTCAGTGGCAAAGCTTCATTGTCAACCATTCTGGAAACCTTGCCCAGCGCCTTTTGTGCATTGTCTCATTTTCTCCTCCCAGTAGCCCAGTGGAGGGACTATTAATAAATCCATTTGCACTGCAGAAGCTTACAGCATTCTTCAGGGTTGTAGATAAGACACGTTCTCCTTTCTCAAGTGAATCATAAGAGAAAGGTGGAGGTGACTCAGCCACAACCACCATGGGGACAACAGCACAACCTTCACTTGAAACAAAGTCTTGTGACTCTCAGGCCCAGACTCTTTCCACCATTGCATGGTGGCTTCTCTGCAACTGTTTTGCATGTAGTTAGCTTTGTCAATTTGAGTAGTTCATTTCTTAGTTTTCCCAAGCATTGCAAAATGTGTAGTAGATACTTAATACACATGAACTGGTGGCTCCAAATATTCTTTGAGATTAAATGGGCTAGGGATGCAAAGAACAAAATAATGTATGTCGTTAACCCTTCATAGAAGGTAATTTGCAAATCACCTTCAATCAAAGTAAAATATTTTCTAATTGCTTGAGGATGAAGATCTTCCCAGGACTATGGTATAATCCAGTGTGGAGACTGGATTACAAAGTCACGAGTCAAAGAAGCCAAATTTTACCCTAAATCCTGCCCAGCTGAACGATATTTGGGCCACCTGAATAGGATGGGTGGGGGGAGGAGAGGCATTTCATTTTCTTCTAATGTCCTAAAGAGAGAAATGAAATGATCAAAAGTGGAACATCTTTCTGTGTTTGTTTGTTTTACAGAAGGTTCTAAAAAGCTGTCAGGTATGGAGATGCCTCAAAAAACTAAAAACCAGGAATTACATTTGACCCAGGTATTTCTGTTCTAGTTTTCATTCTGAAAGAGATAAAGACATCATTTTACAGTGATACATGTATATCCATGTTTAAAGCAGAGCAATTCCTAATAGCTACATTTTGCAAATGGCCTATATGTCCGTCAACAGATGAGTGAATAAAGAAAATGTATTTGCACACAATGGAATACTACTCTGCCATAAAGAGAGAGAGAAACTTGAGTCATTTGTAGGAAAATGGCTACATCCGAGACCTTCATGTTAAGGGAAATAAATCAGATACACAAGTTTAAATATTGCATGGTTTCTATTAAATGAGATACCCAAATTATAAATAAAGAGCAAACAAAATATAATGGCAAGGAGGGAGATAGATCTTTATCAAATGGGAAGGGGATCAGGAAATAGAGGAAGGGGAAAAGGAGAAGAGAAAAAGGGAATGAAAAGAGGAGTTAAGATGTGTTACGTATCTGTACCAACTCCACACAAGGGATGTGAACATTATTTACTGCAAACGTGGACTAATAAAAAACATTAAATAAGAAAGCTGTTAGAATTACTGGACTAGTAGACACAGTTTTGAGGGGGCAATGGAAGGCTGCGAACTCATGGGAAATAAAGCAGCCACCCATGCGAATTTTCCCTGTGTGTGTAACTAGGCATAGCACATATGTACAACATCAGAGCAACAGGAACTTTGAATTCATAGTTTGCATCCCAGCCTCTTCCACTTAGCTGTGTGGTCTTGAGCAAGTTACTTAAGCTCATAAAGCTTTGATTTCATCATCGGGAAACTGTGGGCAGTACCACTCCCCTAAAAAAAGATTCAGTGGGAGCATTATGAAAAACAACTAGCACATGGTATATTATGAGCCTTCAAAAATGGTAGCTATTAGAATATGATTGAATGAAGTATTTATTGAGTGTTTAGCCCTGCATATGTATAAAGATTTAAGGGGAGAGAAGAAAAAATGAGGCAAGGCTTCTGCCTTATGGAGGTTATTTTTTGGTCTATAATAGCTGAGGGGAAAAACTCAACTTCTCGCCAATTTGGGGAATATTTTATTTTGATTGAAAGTGCTTTGAAACTTGTCTTTTGTGAAGGGATCACACTCCATATTGTCTTTGTGTCTAAGGGATCTTCCCTTGTACCACTTGGCCCTGCCCTTAATTTTTCTTCCAGTTACTCATTGAGTAGAATAAATGGGAATTTCCATCTTCTATACTCTTTTACCTTCCTCTCCTCTTTGCTTCTCTTTTTACACTGCATCAAGAATGCATTTCCAGGGAAGAAATGCTGATATGTGTCAGTAGTTCCCAAAGCATGATTCACCTGATCTTGGAATTCTTATTTTTAGAACTTGGGAGTTGCATTTCAGCAGCTGGTTGGGGAGCTCAGGCTTCAGATGTGCTTACAGCTGGGAGCAGTTTCCACTTCTACCTTAAGGGGTCACAGGTAGGGCTAAGGTCGCCAGTCTTTTGAATCTTCTAGGCTAGATTATGCCCTCCTTGCGATTTACTTACCATTCTTTTCTCCAGAGAGAGCTGCTTTATTCATGATCACCTAGTAGAATGATAGCTTTGTCTTTAGTCACTCACCTGGACAGATGGCTTTTCTTCTTTAATCCGCTGTCTCTCATCCATAGATTGCATATGATACTTGAATATTAAATGAGATAATGCATGTACAATAATACATGCTTAGATAATGCTTAGAGCACACAGTAGGCACTCAGTAAATATTCACTAATACTATTATTAATTTTTTTACTACCTTCATTATTATTATTATCAAACACCCAAATAAGCATGCTTTTACTGCTTTTGAATCATTCAAACTGTGGTGCAGAGAGAACTTGTCTCATAGTGAATGCTCAATGAGGACTAGGACCAACATTCCCTAACTGGCATCTCACTTATTACTGACATTTATATTACTGATATTTATAGTGCTATGAAGGAAAATTATAATTTATTCTCCTCACTTGATAAACGAAGGGATTTGGACAAAATGTTTATGTTTGAAATATATTTTGGCATTCATTGTAATCTTTATCCCATTTAATATTTAGATTCATGTAGTTTACTGATGAGGTATTACATAATATCTCGTACGTATATACGAAGCATCCCTTGAACACCTGATTTTGTGTATATAGTACATGTACCATATCGCCTAAAGAATTCTGAGACACATCTGATTCCTTAAAGAGGTTCCAGATAAGGAAACTTAAAGATGAACTTAAAGATGTGGAGGAATTTGCACATTACAATACCCATTGTAATACATCCACAGCCCATCTGATTGTTGCAAAGATCTGCTGGAATTGGGAGGGCAGCTATGAACTCCCTTTTTCCCGATGATGGAATGAAAACTCAGGGAATTTAGATGACCTGCCGACGTGACAGCGTAAGTGCCTGAGTCCCTGTGTTCTTTCTACCACAATGCCTGCTCTAATGATGCTGAAAGAACCGCTAATTCTGCCAGTAAGACCATAAGCCGCAGAGAAGGTGATCCTGGTCTTGGTTTTAAAGCAGGAGTTAGTCTCTAGATCCACAAGTAACTGCAGAAAGAGAAAAATGATGTGTCCTGCTTTGGAGTCTTAGTGTCATAGAGAGTAACCTACCTTTTGACATAATTTAACTTAGGGAAGTGTCAAGGCTGAGGGAAGAGAGGAAAGGGAGGGAAGGAGAGAGAGAATATAAAAGGGGAAAAGACATTGGAAGAGATTTAATTTTTATTTCTCTACTCTTCAGTTATGACTGATGATGACTTTCAAGGACCAAAGGAAAAATAAATTCCCTTTTCCGTAATTCAAAATTGGAAAAACAATGAAAATAGGATTTGATCCATATCATACATATTCTTCCAGCTTTATACTTTGGCATAGGGGATCTAAAGATTTTTTCATCACATACTAAACACTCTTTGGACTGTTCCACTTTTTCCAGGAACTTGGGAGTGGCATCTGAGGTAGCATGTTAAGTTTTTATTCTAGTACCTATTTCCTTCGGTCATTTGTAGGACATAGAGTGATACTTAGGCCAAAATTGCTTAAAGTTCATTTAAAAGCTTCCTAAACCCCCTTCTTTTAAAAACACGACATAACTTTCCATCATTTTAAATGTTTTAACAGTGCTCTTTGAAGAACAACAAACCTCTGTAACATTTCCCACATAATACTGTCCTACACCTGGAACACAACGCCCATTTTAAAACAGTAATGTGGTCCCCGAAGGGCCCTTCAGCCTCTGGCCTGCCTGCTCACCTCACTGAACTGTCTAGGAATAAAGCCCAAGATAAATGGGGTAGGATTTACGTGGAGTAATTTAAAGCTACTGCCTAGTCTTGTCTTTCTCATGGAGAATGTACTTGCAGATGCATTTGAAGTTTGAAGCTTCCCTTGAACACCTGATTTTGTGATTTTTGTTTCCTTCCTTCCCCTTTGTGGCTCCTTTATTAGAAGACTGATGAACCGCGGCCTCAGCAAAGGATTAAGTGAGCAGGTTCTTCATGTAATAAATCTAAAGACATATTAAAAGCAAGGAAAAGGGATTTCCCATGTGTTTTGGGTGGATTTATAAGTGCCAAAGGCTAAACAACTTACAAGACAAGTAAGATTGCTCCTTTTTCCAACCTGGACGTGTTCTAATATTGTGACATAGTGTAGAATTAAGCTGGTTTACTAAGTAGAAACATGTAACGTAATTGAAAATGCACAATACAAAGAGGAATTCGCAATATAGCAATGCCCTGTTGTGAAGATTACACTGATTTATAGGGACTGCCTTAACTCCTAATCCCAGCCATGCACCGCCGGAGTTGAGCTGAGTCTTTTATAACCAGGGGAAGAGAAAAAAGGCGTAATAATATATATTCCCAAAATTGAATATAAATTTGGAATTGGTGGTTGAGCAAGCCATTCATTTCTCTTAAACAATGTAACAATGAAAACATTTTTATTACATTTTGACATGTGGATTCTCAAAGAAGTTCCGGCATTCTCTATTTCAGATATGACGGGTATCGCCAAATCATGGAGGAGTAATGAAAATGAATGGTGTGTAGGGGAGAAGGATAAATATTGCGGGACATAAACTATTTAGAAAAGATCAGCAAGGAAGAAAGTGTCAAGGCTGGTGAAAACAAAACCAAAGGAATAGCATTATGTATACAGTAAGGGTGAGAAAAAAATGAGGCAAAAGGGGACCCTGGGAGAAGTGCTGAGGAAGTCAAATCATTATGGCTTGAAATTAAAGGATAATAAAGAATAAGAATAGAAACTGCACGTTCCATTTTTTCTTTCTCCCTTTCTCTGTGCCTTCCTCTTTTCTTTCTTTTTGAAAGGATTTTATCATGAAAGGTTAGATCATTAAAGTCTGATCAGAATGGAGAATGCTGAAAGGTTGTTTATACACACACAAATGGGTTCCTACCCTGGCCATATTCCAGGTGACCCATTAATCCTCTGTTTCACCTTTCCCATTCTTACCTGTAAAATGGGAAAATAATATTTATCACATATGTTATATTCAGTTGTATGTAAGTAGAACAATAAAATGCTGTAAAATACAGTATTGAATTTATCAGGAAGGGCTGTAAATGTGTGTATACATATGTCCATGCATGTGTGTACATGTAGGAGTAAAATATGGAGAAAGATCTTGCAATATAATAACCCTGGGTGTGTTGCACAATCACAGTGATTGTGGGTGTAATCAAGGTATTGACAGTACATATAGAAAAAGGGGAGCTTTTGGGTGAAAAGAAACCAGTTGGGAAAAGCAGATTCATTAACCAGCTAAAATAAAATAAAAATACAGCCAATTTTGATCATTGCTTCTTTGTTTTTCATGAGAAATAACACCCTCCCAAGATTTTCTGATCCACAGAAATTGGAAAGCTGTACAGCGAGAGGTGGATATTCAAAACATTGCCAAGGAGAGCTTACTGAGCCAAGAGATGGTTAATTACTGTGTGCATATATAGTCATCACTATGTTCCATGTAGACGCATTCACATATATACACACATATGTACAAATATATACATATATATATCTAAACACACATTCTTTAGCTAGCTCTAAGGACAAATATCAGAGAAATAAAGATTAGCTGAGTTGAAACCTGGGACAGTGGTGGTTCTGGGAATGCAAGCTTTAGCACTGGGTCTACTTCACTTCCATAGGAAATAGCAGGAGACATCTGCTAGAGAGGTTTGTTTCTGCTTGCAAGGAAGCGAGTATTTGGGAAAAATACACATATGCTCTATCAGTACAGAGGGAGGCAGGCTCTGCTACCTTAAGAGAAAGATGTCTATCCCTCCGCTGCATGCATACTGTTTCTAAGGAAGGCAGTTTTTCTAGCTCAGAAGCCGGTGTACTTAGTTTTCTAATTTCAGAGATTGGCAAAATACAGAAATCATACCTTAAAAGCCAAACTAAAGAGCAGTGACATGAGGGAGACATGGGTTTAAAAATGGTATTCCAACCCCCCAAAATAGGAACTGTGGTTGTGCTCAAACTAAAACAAAGTGGATACCCATAAAACCCACTGTGTGCAGTAGAAAATTGTCAGCTTGAATGTCCACTGACTTCAGAATACCTTGCAATTCTTTGATGGGAAAGAGACTAATGCTGCAGATTGGTTTGTGGATTAGCTTCCTTAACAGATACTAGAAAGTCTGTCTTGTTTTCAAGAGTCAAGGTATTTCATTTGTCTTTTATGTTCCAGGCAGGGGTAGAAAACTAAGAATGGCCCTTTGAATGCCCATAATAAGATCAACACGAGCTGAGCATACAGGCAAGAACCCTGATACTGAGTGTCAGTGAATCGTATCGTGAAGACTTCACTAAGTGGCACGTACAGCTAATTTCATTAAAACTTACTAAGTTCTGTTTTAAAATGTTAAGTGGAAAACCGACACCTTCAAAAGTACTGCATCTCCAACGAAAGGGAAAATGGCATAATCTCAGCTGCAGTATATAAAACTCTTGTATATTTGATACTAGGCTTAGCAGCAGGGTGCCGAGGATGGAGGAGGGACTGAAAACAAAGGCAGCAGACAAAATGAAAAGTATAAATAGAAGTATTGAATATACAGTAACCTGGAGGAAATTACTATAATGGCGCTTTCAGTTCTTGTCTCCATTTGTAACAATGAGCGAGAAATGACTGAGGTATGTAAGATAATGCTATGGAGTCCCAGAGTTTAGACAGGAAAAGGGTCTGCGTCTTTAGCAAAGAAAAACAAAAGACTAATAGGGACCTGGTGAGAAGTTTGCACGGCTCTGAGAGGCAGGCAGAAGTGGTTGATGGCTATTTCTTCTGTGTTAGATATGCGGGTAAGGGCTTTTAAGTGAATGAACATATAGAGACTTTCCTTTTTAGGAAGCATAATTATTTTTTTTAAAGAGAATAAAAAATAATAAAAAAGCATTAGAAACGATACAGAATTTCACTAAACAAGATCATTGGAATTCAACGATGATTATTATATTGCATATTGTCTTCAAATTAGTTGTCTTCATATTGTCTTCAATTAGTTGTTCAGATTACCAGATATAAGCATGCAAAATTGGTTAAAAAATTAAAAAGGAAAAAAGAATTTAAGCATTAACTGTTCCTTTCAACAAACCAATAGAAATCAGCAGTACAATTATCCCAGCTATCCTGCATATTTACATATATATTTTTTCCCTTCCTTGTTTCTTTCTTTTCTCCTGTCCCTCATCCCAGTCCCCTTCTGAGTATTTTTCCAGAAGAACTGAAAACATCACGCCACAACAATATATGTGTACCCATGTTGATAGTAATGCAGTTTGTCATAGCTAAATCTTGGGAACAACCCAAATGCCCATCAACTGAGGAAGGGATAAAAAAAATGTGGTATTTTTATGCAATGGAGTATTACTCAGCTATAAAAAAGATAAACTTGAGGTTTTATAAGTAAATGGAGGCAACTAAAGACCATATTCATAACTGAAATAAATCAGACCCACATGTGTAAACATTATATTCATGTAAGGATGTAAAAGAGCATAATTATTGAATAAATGTCTTTTAGCCAGAACAATAGGAATTTAACCTTTCAAAAAATTAAATATGTATAACATAGGGGAAAGTAAAAAAAAAATTGCTCAATCCTTCATAATATCTCTTATGTAATAGCTTTGGTATTTCAAAGTTTTTTGCATCTAGTATATGCGTTTTCATTTAATTAATTCTCACAACTACAGTGTAAAAAGGGAGGATGTTAGTATGTCCAGTAACAACAGAAGAAGAGTAAAGAAATTGAGTAGAGAAGGCTTGAAGATTTTGCTTTGGCTGTGCTAGTAGCTTTCTCTGGCTTCCCACAAATTCCCTTAATTGCCCTAAACAATGAGAATTTCTGAGCAAATAATTGACGAAGCCTTTATTCACTCAGTTGTAAGATCTTTGGTCGCCCAGGTTCACCAGTGAAAGAAGGATGGCAGAGGCTAAGATTCTCCTGTGTTGACTCAGCCTCACAGTTCCCTGAGATGCATTTATTCTTAATCTTTCTATTCATATCTGCCATTCTCTGAGTTTTCAGCATTTCCCTTTATAGCTGAGCATGGTGGTGCATACCTATCATCCCAGCGTTTGGGACATTGAGGCAGGAGAGTTGAAAGTTTAAGGCCAGCTTGGGCAACTTCATGAGATCATGTCTCAAAATAAAAATAAAAATACATATAAAGAACTGGAGATGTAGCTCAGTGCTCCCTGACTTCAGTCCTCAGTACTCAAAAAATATCTCTATATCACATCATGAGGCAGTAGATAATTTGCTAAGAATTGTATAAGTTCATTTAAAAATTAATTTTACCTTTAAGAAATCTAAGTAGAAAGGCACTGAATCTCTTCAGCTGCTCCTACTTAATAAAGGCTTGGCTGAGTTTAGCAGGATCCTTCATTTCTATCTGTATTCTACTTTCAAATATCATCTTCCCATCTGTTCATTTAGATATTTATTTCTGGTTCACTCAGCAAGTTCTTGTGGAGTGCTTACCATAGGCAAGGCATATCGTAGTAAGTGTTGAAATTAGCACTACAGACTGCTGGGCATTTCCTCAAATGTGGGGTTTGATGCCATGGGAAGTCAGGGTAGTAGTAGTGGTGGTGTGAGAAGGTCTTTCTCAGTAGGGTACAGACTGGGAGAAAAAACCCAGTACACTCAATGGAAACTTGATGACTACAGATATAGGTGCAAGGGCAGGAAAGGAGGATAATGAATGGATGGCAAAGGAGAGGAAGGAAAATCCACTTGTGTTGGTGGAAAGGAGGACACATCTGTTGTAGGGAGGGCAGCAGGGGGGAAATGTGGTGGGAAGGTGGACAGGAAGAAGCGGAGGAAGCCCTTAGGCACACAGATGCAGTTGGTGGTGAGGATTCCTGGGGTGGGAGAAGCCCAGGGCAAAACTTTATTATGGGAGGAATGAAGGGAGATTAGCAGGAGTTCGCAGAAGGAAGTTCATATTAGAGACACAAATCAAACACTTTGCTATTCTTTTTTCCACTGCAAGTTTTTGTCCTCTATTCAAAATATATCAGTTCCAATTCTAGGGTCTTTAATTTATCAATTTTTATTGGGATGTGGTAGAAGTATGCATTTTATATAAAAAAATCTAGTCATGGAAAATGTTTTCTTGCCAATTCACTGTACAAATTTAGCTCATTGGGTGTGAAAGCTTTCTGTAGCTATGTAGATTTATTACTTTTATGATTATACACTGGGTGAACGTTCTTGGCTCTTAGGCATGCACACAACTTTTTCTGAAAACAATCTGGCCCAGTTATGTTTTGTTAGCCATAATACACACTGGCCCTAGTCAACATTCTGATATTTTTATTTTAACTCAGACATTGATCTCACCCTCTACACATTCCAGATGCACACACACACACACACACACACACACACACAGAAGGAGAAAAAATGAGGATTGAATTTTAACAGCCGCTTTTCTTTCTTCACCACCTGGAAAAAATGGGGGAAAAACCTCTGTAGTAGTAACTCAATATATGTTGCCTTTTGTGGCTCTCTTTCCAGAGCAAATAAATAATTTGTAAGGTTTTGATGACAAAGGGATGTGACTTCTGTGAAGACTTCACCGGCCAGCACTACTCCATGGAGTCTGACTTAGAGATTTAAGCGAAGAAAACATCCTTGCTCCTGTTTCCACTGGAAATTGAGAGCCCAGCAGTGAGGTTAATCATTTGAATTTTGTAATTCATAGAGAGGCAAACAGAAATCATTCTGCACCTTGGCCCCTGGAAATTTGTTGACAAACTTTTTAGAGCTCAGGGTTAGACTTTCCTCCTGTTTGGATCATAAACATGAAATCCTTTAAATATGTTGTTTCTTAACCTGGCCTCCCACTGGAGTGAATCCTACTAGGTGATATAAAATGGAGTGGATTGCTTCTGAAATACTGGGTTTGAGTGAAAATAAATAGAAGGGTGTACAAGGAGCTTCCAGGGAGTGGGGATTTAGCTCAGCGGCACAGCGCCTGCCTGGCAAGCGTGAGGTCATGAATTCAATTCCTGGTACCGGAAAACAAACAAACAAAAAAAAACAAGGCGCTTCCAACCACAGAGAACCTTGCAGGGGTTGAAGTTAGAATCTGCCCACAAATGTGGCCATTCAAAATGATTACTCAACCAAAAGGTTTTCTTAATAATTATCTGGGAAAATGTTCAAGGACAAGGTAATGAGTATGAAAGTCAGATTCTAACCACTTCTGAAAAACAGGACATTCCAAGAATAAGTTTTAGCATAAAGCTCAATTAATTCTAGGCCCCGGAACAGTATAGTAGCATTACAGGTACACTTTACTAGGTACAATGGCTTTTTTCTGAAGAAACTACATTTAAATAGAAACCTCTTTTGAAAATCTAAAGTAACTATACTATGGTAAATTCTGTGGCTTATTCTTAGAATTCAAAGAATGTGTAAGTTATTGATAAGGATGTCTGTACTGGTTAAGTTCTGTTGAGTGTATTTTTCAAATCAAAACAGGACATAATGGTCTTGAGGTGTAAATGGTCCGTAAGTGTCTGTTGAGTTTCTGTCACTTGCAGTGTAGCCCTGATCCATAGCACTTTTCCACTCTGACATGCCGATGATAGAAATACCTCTAGTCATGACTTTTCTTCTTGCAGGCATAGATCACAGCTGTACCCTTGCAAATAATCTGGAATAAGTAATCTTTAAGTGAAAACTTTCACATCCAAGGAGCTACATTTGTTCAGTGAGTTGGCATAAAACCATTTTCTATGACTATATCTTTTTGATATAAAATGCATACCTCTACCACCTCCCAACAAAAATCGACAAATTATATGGAAGACCCTTGAAGAGTGCCAGGGAGAGACTGCACACTTGAAATTTAGATCTTGGAAAAAAGTGTAGATTTCTACCTCCGTGGTGGCCTTTGCTCTAACGTCACTTCTTTTGTAAAGAGGACCATCATCCTACCTGTGTTTGTAGCCAAAACAAATACTCATTTTCTCAAAGTGACTATACCTGTTCTTAAATAATAATCTCCTAGTGGTGAAGCAGCCTTCTCTTATATAAAGTTGGGGCATGATAAAGTCTTTTTTGTTTTGAAAGAGAAACAGAAGTATCTCTTATTTAAGTTGGGTTAAGATACACATAAGCTCTAGGCTTGGTGCACCCCAGGGGGCAAATGCTCCTTCATCCCCACCCAAGTCTGTACTGAAATGCTTTCACCTAAAGAATATATTTATGAATTTTTTGGGCTCCAGTGCACCAATGCAAAGCAAATATCCTTCCATCTATCTTGGAATGTTGTACTTCAGAAATAGCATGGAATCTGTCAGTTATTGATGAGTATTGCTGGAAGACACTGAGCACTTGGCCTCAGACCAGCACTTGATTGCCAGTGCAGGGAGCGCCTGTTGGGTTTCTGTGGCTTGCAGTGTAGCCGCTGGCCCTCACCACTTCTGCAGTGTGACATGCCGATGATAGAAATACCTCAAGTTATGACTTTTCCTCTTGCAGGCATAGATCACAGCTATATGCTTGCAAACAATCTGGAAGGCAGATATGGAGGCTGCCTTTTAAGGATTAGGACAGGAGCACTGGGCAAAGGCAGCAGCAACTTTCACATTTGCAAGTGCTGCCAGCAAGGCCAAACTCCTTTCCTCCTCTTGTCTTTGTTATAATCTTCTTCCAGCTGCCCTTGGAGCAGAGTTGAGAGTCACAGGGAGGGCCCAGGTAGAACAGCAATTTCAATACGTACTTTGCATAGTGGGCTTACTGTACTCACTTCTGCACTTTCTGACATTTTGCTATGCTGGGAAGAAGAAAATAATAACGTAGAGCTTCATGGTGGAGAGTAATGGTTAAGAATGTGGTCTTTGGGGCATGGCAGACCTAAGTGTGAGTCCCAGTTCTGCTCTCAGTAGTGTGACAGTTAAGTAGCTTGCTCATTTGTGAGCACTGTTTCTGCATTCATAAGGGAACCAGAATCATTCCTGCAGAGGAGTCATGAGGATCTGATGAACAGGTGGCCAAAGAGTGAGGTGGGTGCTTGGCCTATAGTAGGTGCCCAGTGAACCTCATGTAATATGATGATTATCACACAAAACATTTCTGCTTCTTACAGTAACCCTAGACCATGTGCATTATTTAACTGATCTACTAAAAATTTTCCATCTTCCAACTTTATCGCCACCCATCCAACTTGATTAGCCCAAAAGTGGCCAAAGTCTGTCATCTCTTGTCTGTATTGTGGCCATAACATCGTGGTTCAGTTCTCTTTTTCCTCAGCCCTCCTTATTTTCCATTCCAGTAACTGTGGCTGTCTTATGACAATTCCACTTTTCTGTTCTAGGTAGCCCTGCTTTCGTTTGGCTTCACAGGCAGCTAGAGGGCTAATTCTAAAGCATCAATCTCTGGCTTGAACCCTTCAGGGTCTTCCCGGTCCCTTCCAGATGAACCTTGATGCATAAGCAGGCAACGCATTCCTTCAGTGATCATCCTTAGGTCACCTCTCCTTCCTCTGCATCCCCAACAAAGCCACAGACCTGGCCTTTGGCCGCCCAGAGCTCTCTGCTGTTCCAAGAAGGGACTGTTTGATCTCAGGCACTTGCGTCTTTGTGCGCACTACATCTGCTGCCTGGCACACCCTTCTCTCCATTTGTGAGACAAACAGCGCAGAAATTAAGGGCATAGACTTAGGGTTAGGTCACCCGTGTCTGAGCTCTGTCTTTCCCATTCAGTAGCTGTGTGACTTTGAGCCAATTACTTAATCTCTCCATGCCTGAGTTTCTCATCTTTGTGAATAATAGTTCCAGCTACTTTTATTGTTAGTAGTTACAAATGAACAGATAGCTATACATTATTTAAAATACTTCTCCTATAGTCAGCTATTAATGTCATATTAATATCAGTAATATAATAATAGTTATTAGTGTTGTTCTTGCTAATGTTCCAGGATTCTGCTCAAGGTTTAAGTCTACGGATTCTGGGACCCGTCTCCCTCCAAGGCTGAGTTGGGTTTGTCCCTTGCACACCGCCGTCTTGCCCTGGGTTCTGCAGGAGAGAAGCCACCCACAGCCCTCTCACTGTCTGTCTGTCTGTCTGTCTGTCTTTCCTTTACATAGAGGGCCGTCCTTGCTTCCTTTTTGTTCATTTTTATATCTGCAGCAACTAGCATAGCGCTTGACGAGTAGTTTTTCCTAATTAGATGCTTGTTGAATACATTATCCTCATTTTACAAACAAGAAAAGTGAGATTAGGATAATTTGAGAAGTTTATTAAAGTGTTTAAATAACTCACTAGGCTCATATTTCTTATCTGCAAAGGGAGGGGGCTATAATCAGATACCTGATAGAGTTGGAAATAAACCAAGACTCTCTGGCTTTGAACCCTTTGTATATTTCACTGTCACTTACTCACCATATTTTGGTACTGTGACTCTTAGTGAGTGGAAAAGGATGACACTTGATTTCATATCATTGTAGCTGTTCTGTTCCTTGAACCAAAATAAACTCCTCCCTGAATGTTGGGAGACAGAAATGACTAAAGCTTTCAGGGGAGAAAATGTTAATAGATAACAGTGCTGCGCCAGACGACACTGACCCCATACAGGGTGCTGTGTTCCTGTCCTTGGAGATTCGGACCAGGGAAGGGATGGGGCGCATGCGCATTGGAGCGCACAGCTTCTGCGGGGATGCCTCCAGTCCCAAGTCCGCGCCCAGCTCCCTAACTTTTTACCCTGCTGGGATAGTGCTTGTTGGTTTCTTACTTTTCAGTTGTATATAGAGTGCTTCTGCCAGACTGCAAGTCCCTCCAGAGCGGGGACCACTTCTTTATTGTCATATGCATCCTGGTTCCTTGCATGATGCCCAGGTAAGGTGGGCATCATGAGCAGCAGGGGAAGGGACACATGCAGGCTTTGATGTTGGATTCTAGGCTCTGCGGCTTATCAGCTGTGTGAGTTGAATGAGTTGCTATAACCTGCCAAAGCCTCAGCTTCCCCTTCATAAAATGGGGCTAGTTACTTTTCGGATGACTGTTGTGAGAACTGGAAACAGTAATATTTATAATTCACTTGGTACATTCTTGGTACTAGTTCAACTATTATTTGTAGAATACTGATTCCTCAATACATACAAGTGCCCAGTAGGGCTTGCTGAATAGTTTGTTACCTCTCGCATTTATTCAGTAAGTGTTTACATAGACTGATGTTTTTTTGTGTGCGTTTCAGTACACGGAAAAGTAAAGGGAGGCTTTTACAAGAGAAAAGGACCCTCAGTTTTGATAGGTACCATGTGTGCATATACAATACATACATAATGCATGTAAAAATGAATGTCTCTTTCTCTTGCAAAAGCTCCTCTTTACTTTGAGGCACCCACATATGCATGCATATGTACATACATCTGTGCACCTACACGCATGCACACACATTTTAAAAATGAATGGCCCGCTTTCTTTCCACAGCCTCCTTTCACTTTTTCCAACATTTTCTTCATATTGTGAAAAAAAAAAAGGCTAAGATCAACTCTGGTGATTACAAACATTTGATGGACGTAAGGATTGTTCTGTCTTCCAAAAAGAAATAGTAAAATGAAAAGAAAAACAGGAGGAGACAAAAAGAAAGACTGGTGAATGGAACACAATAATTTGAGACCCCCTTTTTTTCAGGGTGTACACGTAGTGCTAGGTACTTGATAGTGTGTAACACAGCCACGTATATTGCTTGGTGTGTATCTCTAGGCTATTGAAACCCCCTTGGAGAAGATATGTCAAAAGACTATACTATCTTTGTAGTCCAAAATCAATTGTGTCTCTATGAATTATTGAATTGTTTGCCATTACTTTCCTGTCTCTTTCTTTTCATTATAAGATTTCATTGTAGCAATACAATTGGATGAGATTTTTCTTCCTTTAAGAAACTGTATGTATTTTTATCTTCTGTTGTCACAAAATAATCAAGAAGGTCTCCTTCCTCCCTACCTCTCTTTAGCCCTTTGCAGGTTAAGTCGTGAGCTTCCAGCACATTTCAACCCAGAGTATATGGCAGGCTCTGGGGATTCCAACTCATTTTAAGGAGAAAACACTTATTTTTCCTGTGACAGTGAGCATGACATTCACATGGTTGCATCCAGCACTGTCTCAAAGCTTTTATAACAAACGGAGAGACATTACTAAATGAACATTTCTCGCTCTTGTGTAAATAGATAGATTAATGGCATTAAGTGAAAGCCAAGCCTGCCTGAAATGTTAACTTCCTTATGGGGTTTTGAGTTTCTCTTATTTTTGATAAATGGACCAATCTGGCAATAAAATCCTTGCGCAGTGGGTTAATAATGTCATAGCTGAACTGTGAAATAGTAATGTGTGTACCATCTCTCAGCAAACAATAATCCTTGAAGCCTGATAAATCTATTTCCAGCCCAATTGCATGTTCATTGTTACCCATGACTCCTTCTTTGCAAATACAAAGCAGTTTTGTCACATGCATTTTTAAGCAGAAGCAACCAGGAAAGCCACAGGCATACACACTTGTGAAGGCAGAGGGGGGTGGACTCCTGTCTAGCTCTCTGGAGCCCTGCTGCCCCCGGTGTCTAAAGACTGTCCGGAGGTGGGGGTAGGGTGTGGGGACAGTGTCACTTTCCAGTCCTTTCGGAGCACAGATCGCTGATGTGATGCTGGAGGCAGTGACACCCCCCCCCCCCGCCCCAGGGCCTTCAGTTTTCATTGATCACTAAGTAGTAGGCAAGGTTTGGTGCTATTTACACCGAAGCCCTAATAACAGGATTTGCGATGGGGGAGACTTCTCTATGCTGACTTCCTGCAGAGTTGGGAATACAGAGTCTGGCAAATGTCTGCAGGCTTCAGACAGCCCACAGCACGGACGACTTGTGTGCAGAGCACTTCAGCCCCATGGAAGGTAAACAAAAGACAGCCCAATGTCCTTCTTGTACTGAAACAGAGAAGACCCGGCACTTTTCGTCCCCATCTGGGGCCAGTCATGGGCAGTTCCAGGGTAAAATATAGACTGCGCTGGTGAAAAAGAGAACTGAATCCAAAATCATGGCTGATTTTGAGGGGATTATTTAAGCGTCAGAATCTAAATAGCTTGGGGCAGTGCACGTAAACTTGACAAACAGGCTACTTTAGTCCTGTCTGACTGTATCAGCATAATAGGGCAATGAAGCTTTTATTCATTCAAAGAAAGGTTGGGTTTGATTGGCAGGGCAGCCTGCCTGAACGCAAGTGGCTCTTTCCCCCAACACTCCACCGCTATCAATTACCGTTTTGAATACGAAGTGTTTCTAATGTAAAATAATGCCAACCTCTGCCTCCATCCTCGGGCCAGAAAGCTTCTTTGTGTTATTTATTCCTGATCTGTGACTGTTCTGAACCTTCCCCTTTCTACTGCTTCCCCCCTCTTCTTCTTTCCTTTCAGTATCTAAATGATGTAACATTGCCAACAGAAGTGAGCTTGCTGCAGAAAACATTCCTGCTCTTTATTTTAATCAATAACCTCCTGGGTGAATGACATTTCCACCTGCGTGATTTAAAATCAGAAGTCCTGGGGATGTCCGTGCTTGTGAATCACCTTGGGTTCCTGGAACAAAAGAGGCATTTTTGCTTTTTGTAATTTCCCCTTCATACTACAAATAACTGGGCTCTGAAGTTAGCTGACTTCATTTAGTAGTCAACTTCTGTCTGGAAAAATGTGCACAACTGAACCCAACGCCGTTCTTATTTAAATAGGCAAGTGATTTGCTTGAGCTGCCATCTGTTGGCCGGTTAGCTATTTTAATTTGATGCTGGGGACATTACCTGACTTTGTATATTGCATTTTGATCTGCGTCACGTTGGAGAAACATTTGGAAAGGACTCTAAGGGAGAGGACTTTGAAGGATTCAGCTGAACAATTACGTACCCCTCTTCATGACACGCTGGGCTCCAGTGAGAGAGTGAACTAGTGTGTATGTAGCTACAGTGCGTGTCTTACCGGGTAATACTTATGACCAGACTGATAGTAAGTCCTTCAGAATTTTCTTTTCTCCACATTTCAAACAGACCCTCTACATTCAAACATCATGAACGCTGAGCTTGCATGGTATCCTTGTCAGTTTTCTAAAGTGGTGGTTTCTAGTGGATCTTGGGGGTAGCCCTTGTGAGCAAGGTGTGGCTGGTGACAGGTATCTGTGTGGGCCTGAGGCCTGAATGTGGGTGATGAAGACCTCCTTTTCTCTTTCTCAGAACACCCTCAGCTGACAACATACTATACCTACTGAATCCCCCAAAAAGAGGCAGCAGGCAGTTTGCTAATAATTTCATCCCAAGATGTTCTTTTCTATAGCCCTTCTTCCTAGGAGTTTCTGCTGTACTTGCTTTGTGCCTTTCTTCTCTCACACCCATTAGCATTTGGGAATAAAGACTCAAGAGTGTTTCCACTTGAACTTTTCCTTCTCTGGAGACTGACCTCCTGGGCACACTTACCTACCATGCACACTCACCTACCATGGGCACACTTACACACACTGGCACAGTTGAGACACAGAAGGCACCTCCTGTTTACACGCTCATCCCTGGGACTGCTGACGGTGTGTAAGTCCCAGTTGCAGACTGCAGAGCACCGACCATCCTGCTCCAGACCTTTACACACAAACACTCAGACAACAGATGGGACATATCTGATCCTACTGGGCAGGTTGGATGGCAGGGATCAGGAAACGGTGAGTAATGTGATGTGGGCAGGACAGAGGAAAAGTGGAGCTATGTTTTCAAATTTGTAATGAGGGCAAGTATTTTTCTCTCTCCCGTTTATTGGATTTTAGAAATATATGAGGAAATCTAGGCCGACTAAAAGTAGAAATGTGTGATCTTGGACAAATTATTTTCCTGAGCTTTATCTTCCTCCCTGAAAACTGCAGACAGTCATGTACAGAGCATACTTGCGACCTTGGGTTGTTGTGGGGGTTAAATGAGATAATGAGGTTAAATGGATTAAAGCATTTAGTAGGGCACCTGGTCCACAGGAAGGACTCAGTGTTTTCTAATGTTATCACTGTTTTGTGGAAATCATAACGCAGTAACAGTGTCTTAGTGGAGAATAATCTTTCAGAGAAATGGGCACAGCTCTGAGTGGGGGGCTGTGTATTCATACATCAGACAAATCTAGTCAGTAAGTCTTTCTCTCTCCTCTCCCTTTCTCCGGGCCAGTTCTTATGCTCACATATTTTTTTTTTTGACACATCTATCTGCACCCCAAAGCAGGTTAATATTCTCACGGCTGTTTATTGCAACACTGGAGGTGATTTATGACGAGCAAAAATACTTTTGGGATGCTGAAACTGTACTCAATTCGTTAGTATTTTCTGGGTCATCTTCTACTTGCAAATTGATTTAAATGTCTCCCATAAGCAGTGGCAAGCTTCCTCTGGAAGAGAGAGCCTGACAGAGTTGCACTTGGTTTGGGTCCCATACAGCAACGTGGAGTTATGTTCTTTCCCACTGGGGCTTGGGAGCTGGCACTTGCATTCTCTTTCTTGCTGGTTTTACAGGCACCGGAAGCCATCATTTCCATAGAAAGACATGGCAGCCGGAAGTAAGTTCTTCTCTAATTATTTTGATGAGGCTTCCTGAGCAATACTGGAAAAGGAATCTTTGAAAAGCATGCATCACCATGAAATTTAGCACCGCCAGCAGAACACTGGGGTTAAAAAGGTTTTGAACAATAAAATGCCAGTTGGGAAAGGGTGTGTGTATTTGTAGTATTTGGCTATAAGCTAATATCATAACTTAGGGTCACCAGAATGTCTCTGTAAAGGGAGAGCAATCTGGCAGGAATGAAATAATTTAGTCTCTATTTTTCATGAAGCAATAATATTTTTGAACAGTCAGATGAATGCCTCCTAAGTTGCCTGGGTGCCTAAAGGGCTTAGAAAGTTCTTCCATGGAGATAAATAAGCTGTCAATTCATGATGAAGAAAATCAAACTCACGATGTTGATCTTGGCTGGGACGCCTGTGCAAGTATGAGAGAAATTTCTGCCGAGATGTAGTACAGCCCATGTGTTAGCAGTTAGCACTCTGGTGCCACACTGTGCCTCTGCTAGCCTTTTCAAAAGATAAACATGGTTGTCAAAATAAGGAAAAGGGAAGATTAACCCATTCAGGTGCGTGTAAATAATAAATGACACTCCAGCTCCCTTGAGCTTATGTGAAGAAAGGAGGCAAGGGTGCAGAGAGTGGTTTTTGTTCACCTACCTGGGTTTCCTTTTCTCAACACCTTCTCAAGCTTGAGCTCAGCACTGCAGGATGGGGGAGGAGACTCTGAAATGAATCCAGGCACAGGGGGGAAAAGGAGGTGGAGGAGTAAAGGCTTAAAGGAAATACATGCCAAAAGCCAATTCATTTACTCATATCCTCATGCTTTTACAATATAACAGAGTCTTTCTCTGACCTTGTGGTCTAAGGCCATACGTATTTTGGAGGAAGCACCTAAAACAAAGCAGCAAATGGGGTAATTGTGTTTATACCAGGCTAGTGCACCTGCCTATGTTATCCTCTTGTTGTGAAGAATCCAGTGCTGCACATGAGCAGAGAGAGAAAGGGAGAATAATGGTATGCCTTATTTCCTTGGTATTAGTAAATTTAAAAGTGGGATACCAAAAGACAGTAGCCTGCCCTTTACCAACCATGGTAGGAGGCATTTCGTTTTGTTATCTTAGGTTTACAGATTCTAAAGGTATAGTCCAGGACAATGGCTATGCTGGTGGAACGGCAGCTAAGAACTTCTTAAACTAATAAGGCAATGCCAAACATTCCACATAGAAAGGTATTATTTTTCCTGAAGTTCTTGTGGTATAGGTTGCAGGAGCTTTCTTTTTTTTCTTTGCCCTAAGAGGTCCCACAAAGCAGCGGGCAGAATAAGATGAGAAACATCAGCATTTCTCGTATCTAGGAAGTCTCCAGTAAAAATCATAAAAGTGTCATAAAAGTGTCCAGTAGCCAAGACTGAAGGAGACAATTCTGATGTGGCTTCCAGAAGAGGCCAGCAGTGAAGGGTCAAAGGATTTTGGATAGGAGGTATATTAATCTCTCTTAGCCTCAGTTGCCTTCTGTTTCATAGGAACAATAAGGGTACAAACCTGCCTCAGGTAGTACAAGGCTAAAGGAGAACGGCATCTGCCTTATTGTAAGCTCACTGTAAATATTTGGAGCCATCACTGATTTTTATCCTTGCTAATATTATTGTACCATGTTTTATATTATTATCCACCCTAATGATTCAGATCATTTGGAATGGGCCCTACAACATTATTTTTTAGCTTCAAGACTTTGATTGTCTGTAAAACGAACCAGTTGGACCAGATGATAGCTAAGATTTCTTCCTGTACTAAGATCCTAGAGTTTTTATGTCCCATTCTTTTTGTTGTAATCAGAGGAAAAATGTATAGCGTCCCACCATAAGGGTCATAAATTCAGAGTTCTTGCTTGGAGGAACTGCGAAAAATCTTGGAAAGTTTTAGATTATAATTAAGAAAAGGAGTTCTATTAAAATTGACTCCAGAAAAGCAATGGTGTTTAACCACATTGATATTATCTGGGTATATGTAAATAGGAGGTAAAAAAGATGAATATTAATCTTTGTAAAATTCAAATGACTATTAACTCTTATTCAAATAGTAAAGTACATTGCATAGAGAAATCAAGACATGAATTCATATGATTTCATTTTTTTTTCCATCTGAGCACATGCTTTGCTTACAGAAGCAGCTCTGGACTTAACAGCATTCCTCATTTCCTAGTAGACTGTGATATCTGGGCTTCTCCTTTAAATGTAGTAGCTTGTTTGCTCAGGCTTATGGATCAGTAATATTTGTTTTGTCTTATAAAGGCAGTGAAAGCCAGGATTATAGGTATTCCTTAAGGAGTAATTAGAAATAAAAACTGATTTATATACCAAGGAAGTTCTCAAACAGGATGTGTTCTTGCTCAAGTCATAAAGAAGTGACATTGCTTTCACTTTCAGTTTTGGAGCGGTGGAACTCTATACCTTTTTGTACAGAACCCATTTGGAGAGATTTTTTTTAAAAAAATCGCTCAGAAGTCACTACATCAGTTTGGGTTAAAAATGGCATGTCCTTCTTGCTTGAAGCTCTTCTTCCCTATTGGCAAATCCACTCCTTCATTCCTCTATGTTTGGATTTTAGGAAATTAATGCAAAAAAGGAAAAATACATAACTATCAGCACTGTGTCTATAAAATAAAGGTGTTCAACGGATCAAAGAGAAGCCTTGTCTTAGAATACAATTTGGCCAGAACTACTGTGTGTGTGTATGCGTGTGCGTGTGCGTGTGTGTGTGTGTGTGTGTGTATGTTCATCTCTCCATGATTCATTCTGAGGGCTGTTTTAGCCTTCATAAAATATTCATGCTAGTTGTGCATGGTTCTATAATTGCCATCTCAGGCCTTGAATTATTTATAGGTTGTACCGTTCACATAGTCTCATTTACTGATAGAGAAGATAACACCATACAAGAGGATCCCAAACACTCTGAGGCCTGTTACTTTGCATTAAGTAGTGGAATTATATTACTGTAGGTGTAAAACGCTGGCCTTTTTTCCTCCTCTCCCTTTAATATATCATTTTTGTATTTATAATATGCTAATTGTCAGAAGGCTGTTAAACCTCATAATTCCTGCCGAGTTTTTGCAGAAATCAGGATGTGGCTGCAATGATTTAGTTTCTGATCTCCAAATGATTGTTCTGAAAAAACCACGTCTTTGCACACAGCGTAATTTATTGAAATGATGTATGACTTTACATGCATACCTGAGCCCTTTTGTTTTGTACTATTGATCAGTTTGTACGTCTCAGTGTTAACCAACATGTGGTTGGTTTCCGTAGACATTTACCCAGGAGCCTTGCAAGCTTGCTGTCTCTAATTAAATACTGCCTCTCCATTCACTTGTGTGACAGTTTCTCTGCACCTATTCATTTTGCTTTCCTAATCCTCCTGCCTCTTTTCTGCCAATTTAATATTGACTCCATATACATCCTACTATTTTGAAATTTATCCCAGTGTAGCAAAGTATTGTAGTTGTATTTCTTCTCCCTTCTCTCACATTGTCTAGTTTCAAAAGTACGTGTTCATGTTGATGCATATCAAAAGCCAGGATCACCACAGAGTGTACTTTTCTGGTTTTTCACTATTATTGTCTGTGTTAAAGAGGAAAACCAGAAAAACTCTTGGCCGCTCATAACCTACTACTGATATATTTTAGTTCTGTCCTCTCTTCAGGGGAAACTCATGGATTTTCTACTGGTCTAGGAACTTCCAACTTCTTACAAGTCATTTAACAAACATCTCCCTCCAAAGACTGATCAATATTTTCTCTCTGGCCTTCTTTCTGTCACACAGGTTGTCTTCCCTGCTGCGTGTGATGTGCACTTTCCTACAACCTACATCAGCCAACTCACTTCTCCTTATACTACGTTTATATATTGCTGGTGGTGGGTGGCTTGATATAAAATCGGTGGCTGGATGATTTTAAGTAGTACCCATAAGTGACTTTAAAAGGTACTAAATCTAGTGATAAGATAATTCCATTAATTTTTTTTTAGTTCTGATTAGGCTGTGGGCTCTGCTTGGTGTTACTCTGTCTGTAATATTTCTTTCGCATTTGATCCCCTTCCCACTTACACACTCACACGCATTCCTTTTCAATATTCCATGGCAGGCACCTGGCTCTAGCTCAAATTTAGTACATTTTGTTTTGTTTTCACTGACTCTTAGTTGTATTTCTTCTCTGTGTCTTAGGCAGGTGGTGTTGGTTTTCATTCACAATAGCAAGAGAAAGAGTTATTTAAAAATAAATGTATTGGGAGTGAAAAGAGGTAATTCAATACACATAAATATTAACCAAATGATATTACAGATACAAATGGCAAAAATGTTAAGGTGGTTTTTTTATGAATGATTAAATACCAGTGATTACTGTGATGAAGACAAACAGCAGTGAGTTATTCTAGAGACCTGGAAATTCCATAGAACCAAAGGGTATAGTAAGATTGAGTGTTGGGCACAAAGAGGATGTAGACCCTCAGAGATGGTGTAGATGAGGACAGGTAATTTCAGTTAACATTGTCTTTAGGCAGTAGAATTTCCACTAACTAAAGGGTTTCTGCTCAGTTTGTTTTTCCTGACAAACTGAATGTTTATTTGTACTAATAAAGTTTTTTCAGTATGTGTATGCCGTACATGACATCTGCATTCCTTGTGTGGAGTTTGTACAGGGACATAACACATCTCAAGTCTTTTTGTTGGCCCCTTTTCCTTCCTCCCTTCCATCTCCCTCCATCTTTTGATCCCTTTCCATTTGAGAAAGGTCTGTCTCCCAACTTCCTGTTATCTATGTCTAATTAAACTTTCTTTTCTAAAGGCACAGGAACCCCCGCTCCATTCCACCATGTTAGTAAGACAGCATAAGGGGAAAAATTGACAATCGTAGTGAATGGAAGTTTTCAGGGATTAGGCGGCTCATTGTAAGCCATCATGTGTCTTGAAGAGTTATGTTGATAAAAGCACAGGAAATTAGTACGGTTTTCTCTGGAAGAGCCCTTGGACAAAGCTCCTTTTCTGTTAAATCGAGATATTGGCATTTTTCTTTTAATCCCAAGAGCATATGCCCGGCTGGATTTCTGCTGTCTGCCCAAGGCATCTTGTAGGAGCTCAGTGTACACCCATTGCACTGAGTTGGATTTATGGTAGCTAGCCCAGCTCTGATTAACTAGCATGTCTTCAAGAAATAGACACACAGAAAGCAGAATATGATTACAGATGAGATTAGGTCATTGTTTCATCCAATCAGTGTATCCCACAGAGTAAATGCCTATATCTGTACACTGGGGGGTGGCCCGACAATAAATTATAGAATCCTTATGGGCTTGTGACAACTCATTGGACAAGAGTGAATTGTGTGCTAAGAAGGTTGAATGAAAATTGCAGTGTCTTGTGCTCTTGTTTCCTTTTGCCTTAGCACCCAAATCAGAAAAGACCCAAACCTTCTTAGTAGGGAAAACAGCGAAATCTTGACTAGAGTGGTATGGAAGCTTACGGCCACCTTGGGGCCAGGTCAGTTTCATCCCTGCTGGCTACTTGTTAGTGTCTGTTTTGGCAACAGAATTGGGTTGTGAAGCATTTTTAAAAATTCTCCCAGCCAACATTATGTGTCTTGGAAAAGCTACAGCTGCAATTCCAGCGAGTACTCTGCACCTGCTCGGGTAACTGTCAGCCTACTCTTAGGCTCTCATCCCATTGGCTCTGACTGTTGCAAGCTGGTGCCTGTGCATTCTTGAAGTTCAATTTTAGAAGGGTGAACTTGGTACACTGTTTTGTGGGGAGAGGTCCTGGACCCTGAGACTGGATCTGAAGAAGCTTGTGACCCCAGCTCTGCTGATGATGAACTATGTGTCACTGACCAAATCCATCATGTAATATGAACTTCTGTCTTCCCATCGATACAAAGACAAGAGTGAGTCAGAGGTTCTCTGTCCAACATTTTACGGTTCTGCTTTTCCCCTGATCAGGCCTGGAGGGAGGAACTTCATCTTGCTGGCTGAGGGGGCTTGATAATGTCAGACTATCATCTGTTGTAACCTTCAGTGGGACTGCTTTCTGAGCAAGTTTTATTTCTGCCTGCCCAGACATGTGTGAGCATCTGCAATGGTTCACTGGCTGCTTCTCTCCATATTTTGATTGTTCTGCATATCACTATTATGTAATTCGTACTATTATGTAAGTATCCTTAATAGCAACAGTTGTGTTAATGCAATTGTTTAGAATTTTTTTCCAAGGGAGATAAAATATGTCTAGAACATTATTTAATAACCAAAGTACGGGGTGATCATGAGGAATTATTATGCAGAATTTTATTTTTTTTCCTAAATATCTGGCATTTGGTTTTGATATCTTAATTTGTTTTCTGCAGCAATCTGTATGTCAGAAGCTGATTCTCTCTAAACTTTTGAACACTTTAGGTTCCTATGATTTAAAAGGAAATTAGAGCGCAATTAACTGAGCTCCTCACTTCTTGGCTATTTTTACCAAATAGTGCCCGGTCTTTTCTTAAACGTGTACTGTGTTGAGAAAATATTCATCTTATAAGGCAACCTGACTCTCAGGGTTAGCATATCCTATCTGTTGCGCACAAGTCTGATGAAATTTTCATGGGTTGGTCCTAGTTCTGTCCTATAGACTTTTAAAAAGTAAGTCTTCTCCTTCATCCAAAGAGCAGATAGTTCCTACTTGTGGGAACAGCTATCTTGTCTTATTAAGTGTCCTCTTCTTCAGGCTAAAATCCTCAGGTATTTTCCCTATGGCACTGCATTGAGTCCTCTGGCCCTTTTATGTTAAATGCGCCCAAGTGCCAAGAGCACAGGCATTGGATCAACCAGATGTCAGACTCCGGATGTGCTGTTCACTGTGCCACATGGCCGTGGGCTCTGGGTGAACCTAAGGTTTCCAGTCTTTAAAATGATGACCATATTTGAAAATATCTAACATCATCCAGGGGCTACTGTAGTTGCTAAATAAAATTTTATTGGTCCCAGACCTGAACTGTTATCCATGTCTTCCCTAAATTATAACATTTGAAAAGGGTGGGACCCAAGAAATGCTCAGTCAGTCAGCTACAGGAGTGGAGCAGAATCTTCATCCCACTTCAGTTCTGTGTTTCCAATAGTATGGCCAAATGTCACTTTACCTTTGGTTGAAATGTAGGGCATATGGATCTTTGTTTCAGATTCTCTAAATTCAGCCTTTACCAACATGCTTTGACAAATACCAACCAAGCAGATAAACAAATACACAAAAACAAATGAACAGGAACAAACCAAAGAATCCTCCTTTAAATTGGCGCCAGCTTGTTGATAAACAAGCAGCTTTGGAGAGTGAAAGATTGCACTTTATGAGTATTTGGCATGTTGTGGAATGAGTGTTTTAACTTCTCTGGGTTTCCTTGGCTTTCTTCAGCAGCCTACCTACCTGGTCTGCCCCAAACAAACACACAACAGGAATAAATGTCATCCTCAGACATGCTTCTTTTTAATTTAAAAGAAAGTCAAATGGGTGTCATCTCTAGTACCCAGAGAATAAACTCTCTAATCATTGTTCTGAAAGAATAAAGATAATCTTTGGCATGTTCCTACCAACAGGTGAGTGTGTGTGTATTTTAGCCCAACTCATAAACCTGCATGAAAAAGCAGGAAGGGAATGGGAAACTTTGCAGTTTTAGGATAGGTCCTAAAAGATACAAACAAAAAAACAGTGGGTGCGTATGCGTGTGTACACACACCGGGGACTGTGCCAAAGTTAGCAGAGGGGAAAACACAACAAGGTAACAGAATGTTTTGAAGGAGAAATATAAGGGTCTTCTTGGTTTCAGATGGTAAAATAATGCTCGAAGGGAGATCCTCCCTCTTCTCCCGGACCACCTGACCTGCTCTGCGTTTCTCTGCAGTGATGTGTGTTGAAAGTGTGGTGTTTTCTCTAAGGGTTCTCACCTCCTTTGGGTACTTCTGGATAAGCAACAGCACATTGTTATGCAAATTGTTCCTATTCCCAGAAGGATTTCACTGCACCTTGTGAAGCCCTGTCTGCTGGGAAAAATGCTTTTCAGCTGTCCTGGTTGATATCTTTATAGAGCGACCAGAGCACAAAGCACACTGCCCAGATTTCTAGTGTTTTCCACTTCTGCCTCACTTTTCTGCAACACACACACACACACATGACCCAAACTAAGTGCCTTTTCCCTCAGCAAAGGAGGACAGCATCCCTGGAAGGAGAAATAGCTTCAAGACTGGGAAGGAAAATGATATGCCAACACCTTATGATTCTGAAGGAAAAGTATATGTCTGCCATTCTTCTTTCTTTTCTGGTTGGTCCCTCTTTGCCAAGGGAAGTTAGCTGATTTTATGAAGTCATTTTGAACCTTTTCAAGAATAGGTTATAGGTCAATGTTTTCAATGTGACCCATGTTGAAATCATCTCCATTCCTACCCTGTGTGCCCTGACAAGCTTCTGGTCACTGTGCAGCATTCTCAACCTCTTTCCTGTCTAGAAGCTGAGCCAACACCCAGAGACTGAGACCCCGAGGCATCACTTAGCCTGTTGGACCACTCGGGCTTCCAACTATGTCACTTACATGGCTGAGCGTCCAGACTATACTTTGAAACTATTTTCTTGAGATTCAGACATTGCCTGATTTGGAAGTCACAAAAAGCGCAATATACTGACATCACTATTCAGTTCTCTCTGATCTATTAGCAAATGTGAAGCACTTGAACTAGATATTCCCAAAACCCCAGAAAAATCAAATTAGACAATAGTCTCTTCTGCAGAATAAGTGCAATGCAAATATTCTGCTTATAAACATCTAGTTAAAACATGTTTGTAGCACTTGCTTTAATTTCCTTTAAAAATTTGAGTGATATTTTTAAGGGACAGAGAAGAGCACATTTATGTTTCTAACATGAAGTTCAGAAGAAAACTCTTAGCCACATACACACACACAAATGATTAAACTCTATAAATTCTGAGTTTATAAAACACAAATCTCAAGGCTCTTACTTCTCAATATTAATTTAATGGTAGGATGGGGAGTCAAGCCACAGATTTATAGGAGCTAGCTCATTGTCTTTTGTTTCTTGGGCAAAGCTAATTTGAATTATGACCCCTATATTTGGGCTAAACCCTTATGACCAAACTACATAAAGAATTCCCAGTATAGTGTATAATCTTTAGGGGGGAAATGAACACATATATGGGATGATATAGTCAAATGGTGATGATATCTAATGAATTTTATGGGCAAATAGAAAAAAGAAGTAAAAATAGGTTCTCAGACCCTAATGGTTGAAAGCCTAGTAAAGGGGAGACAAATAAGAACACTGTAGGATCTGCTCCAAACTTTCCAGTACAGTGTTTAAATTTTTGTTAATTTTTGTGACTATCGTAATAATTAGCTCTGAATTTAAGAGAGGATGGCAGGGAGAAAGAAAATGGTACAAAAAACATCTAGCCACCTGGAAGTCTTGGTACACTCCAAGATAAATGAGAATCTATGATTTTCTAAAACCTAGGTAGGTCAAGAGGATTGTCCCTGCTCACAGCAGTTGCCTGGTATGTAGACAGATTTCCGAGGAGATCTCTGGCCTTCTTTATCCCTGGGGTTTTGTTGTTGTCTAGTGTATTCAACCCAAGGTGTGTGACAATCCACACTGTCTTCAGTGCCAGAGCTGCCTCTGATGTAAGCAAAGAAACAAAAAAAGGGACACTCCCTGAAGAAGTGCCATCTCTCTTCTTGAATTGAGTTGGAAAATATGGAGGTCAAGTTACACCCAAATTACACACTAATGATTTTGTGAACTATGAAGTCATGGCTTAGAGGGGGATATAAATTATTAAGGTCTGTTTAGAAACAACTAAGTACCCTCTTCCACCTTAACACCCAGTGACCATCAATTTTGCCATAAAGATGCAGGTTCTTCCTCTGGCTGCTGATGTTTCAGGCAGTCACATGAGCCTTCCCAGTCTCAGCAATACCGTGGGCCCGCGTTGTTAGTTGGGATGTCAGGCTGTCCTGAAATCCCACCAGAAGGAATAGACCAGAACTTACAACAAATTTGAAATTGACACTGACCACATTTATGGGACTGCCATGATTCCCAGTGCTGCATGTTTAATCTTTTGGAGAAGAAAGTGCAGAGATTATTGCACAGCTCTTTGCCACAATTTATGCATCATATTTATTTTGCATTGGTGCCTTTGTGTGTGTTACCATGCATTGCTGAATTGTGTGTGTCTATGTGTGCTTATGTGTGTAATATGTAGTTATATATACATACGTGTTACTGGAGTCCCCAGTGTATACTTTATAGTTTGGGAAGAAATCATCTTCCATCATTCGTCACTGCCTAGCGATTGTAGACTGGGCCAGAACATCATTTGTTAACAGCGACAAAGCCACACTCATAAACGCCGACATGTTACATTAATTTATAGGCACTGAGTGACTTATTAAAAGTGACGTGTGAAATATAACAGGGCCCGGTATGGATGATTAGGTTTCGGGCTTTGAATTGTTGACAAGGCAGGGGTAATGAATAGCGGGACACTGGCTCCTGCATTTCCCCCTCATTAGTCAGTATTAGCTGCATTAATAGTAATAATTGGATATATTCATCATTTAAAATGTTTTAATAAATGTTTGGACAGTACCCTATCGGAGCTGTCAAATATTAGGCTGGAAGGGTTGTGACAGGAGAAAAATGATGATATGCCTTAGGTGAAAGATTTATGCAGCTTTGGAGATGCAAGCCTTGACTTTCTGCTCCCTTAGGAGCTCTGGGTTCAGGTGACTTAGGGACACAAACCATGGAGACGGGAAAGCTGCCTCTCCCTTGCCTCATAGACCTGTCCATGAAAAGGTTTCAAAGGGAGAAGAAGAGGTCCTGGCCAGAAGGACTTAAGTCTATGACTGGTTAATCCAGAACGTTTTTCTCGTAAGAGATTAAGAGACCCAGCTTTGTTCCAAGTCAATTATGTGACCCTAGGTGAGTCTTCCTACCTTTTCTGAACTTCTGTGTCTTTGACTGTGATATTTTTCATTTGGCTCTTTTTGAGATCGAACATTGTGCAGGACTGATCATTAAATGTGATACTATAAGCCTACAAGGCCTCTAACTAAGTCCCCCTTCCTTCACTCTTACCAGTACTTACCAGGGTTGATGTATTATCTCCAGTGATGACCTGCAAGATGTCTATGACCCTTCTCTTGCTCCTGGGATGGTGCTAATCACCATCCTTTTAGTATGCATGGTATTATCTAAGTGATAGGGACATGCTTATGCTTCTCACAGTAACTGGAGTCTAGATGTATCCCAGTTTCATAGTTTAATTCTTAGTTGATCTTTCTTGGTTATTGTAAACAGTTTAGAACTATTATATGCTATAGAACCTAAGACAAAGAAGCCTGTGGTCATTCACATGAATGCTAAGCCCTAACCCATTCTCCCAGATCCACTCCTGCAACACAGCACAACAGAAGTAGACGTTTAACTTGTATGTGAATCAACACAGATTATGCCTTTGATTATGCCTGGTTCTTTGATTTTGCATACAGTCTCTTATTGAATCCTCAAAATAATCTTCCCAGACAAGTATTAGGATTCCCATTTCCCAGATGATGATGCAAAAGCTTAGAGATATGGAGTGAATTGTTTAAATTCACACAGCTGACAAGTTGTGTGACACAGATTGGAATCGGGTATGACTAACTTTGTGTTTTAACCAGTCTACTGTACTGCCTCTAATGTTCTGAGGGACGGCTCAGTTCTGCTATAATTCAAGAGGGCTGTTACCTAGTTAGAGAGTTTTTTGAAAAGGCTGAACGGGTTGGAGAAGGGTCTGAGAATCTTTTTCTGACGTAGAGAAGTTGCCCATTTTCACAGTACTCTCGGAGTATCTTGGGAAAGAAGGAAATGTGCTGCTCTCTGTACCGAGGCTGAAAACAGGAATTTCTGATGATAAGCGACAAGAGGGCAGAATTCAGTGCTCAAGAGAAGGGAGCTTCCTGGCAGCGTCATCCAGTTTGGATAGAGAAGAATGCCTCCTGCCATGGGCTGCTCACTGGGACAGCTGGGATAATCCTGCCTCCGGCTGGGATTTCTTTCACCTCACTCTCCACGTTGCTCACTATGTTCTGGCCACACCGGCTTCTGCACCAGCTGGAAAACATTTCTGGATCTTGGCATGGCTGACTCCTCCTCCTTCTAGACTCAGCCCAAATGTTATCATTTCTAGGATCAAGATTTGCAAGATCTTCTTTCATTACTGTCTAGAAAGTTCTTCCTTTTCTAGTAGCAATCACTTCCCACCTGCCATCTCCTCTCTTCCAATAGCTTTAGTCAATCATTGACATCATCTCATGTACTTATGACTTTTTTAACTTGCTTTTTTTCCCCTACTAGAATGGCAGGCCTATGGTGGGAGAGCACTTCCTTACCTTTTCCATTTGACTCTTAGAACAGCCTTGGAACCATGCCCTTTATCAGGGACGTTGGAGAGGGATTCCTTCTCTGGGTGGGAGGCTATGCTAGATAATGCCTATATTTCTTGCTCATTCTTATAGCCCACAAGTATCTCACTGTTACAGGCTTACTCTTGCTCCTTTGCCTTCTTAGAAAGACAAGAGAGTTTGAGATTTTAAGACATTTCAGTGTCAGCCCTTGGAGGATTTAAAAATAAGTGCTCTTGGCTGGGAGTGGTAGCACATACCTGTAATCCCAGCACTTGCAAGGCTGAGGCAGGAGGATTGCTGCAAGTTTGAGGCCAGCCTGGGCTACATAGTGAGTTCAAGGGCAGCCTGAACTATGCAGTGAGACTCT
>NW_004955408.1:12713741-12904327 GCF_000276665.1 Chinchilla lanigera | reverse complement strand
TCTCAAAAAAACCCAAAACCAAAAAAAAAAAAAAAAAAAATCAGTGCTCTTCATATCTAAAATGACTGTTAATGGTAGAACTGATTTGATTTGTCCCCTCAGTACAGAATTCCCTCTGGGATTTTGTGCATGCACTGCCACTCATCTTTGGCTTCATGCGTATTCACATGAGACTTTGGCATCGTTTATGTAAAATATATTTAGAATGAGCAAAATAAAAAGTTTAGATTATGCTTGTGCAACTTTCTAGAGTTTGTATTTGTTACTACAGCGATATGCTCTATTTTACAAAAAGTATCAAGATGCTGGCCATGTAGTATAAAGCTATGGTTGCTTTTCATCAGTACGGTTTGGTTTCTCAGCATTCCAGCATAGAGGGCTTTACAGTAAACCATGATGCTCTGCAGAGTGTCTTGGGTCTCAGTATTCTTGCTACTTTGTTTTGGATCCTCAATTATAGGTAGTAGTTTCTCATTAGTAGTTAGTAGTTCTTGTCAGAATCAAGCAGATTTTGTAAGCTGTATTTCTGGAGCTACAAAGATAAAAAGACGTGTGGATCTCATTTTGAGGGTTTGCTTTCCAGTTGAGATCATCAAGAGGTGGGAGGGTCCAAGAGCTATGGGACAGATGTGGCTCTGGGCCAATATGCCTCCTCCTGCCTCCCGAGATAGGATGCTCCATGTGTGCCTGGAGGGACTTGTGAAGGCTTGTGAGAAGTAGCAAGTGTGATAATTCTTGAAATATAGAGATTTCTTTCATGGCAGAGTTAGGTGTCCACATCTGGAGGAATAAAGAGAGCTAAGACAGCTCAGTGGGCTTAGGAAACAGTTTTATTGGAGGTTGATGATGTCTCAGGAAAAACAAAATGTCATCAAAAATCAGAGTCAAGGTCTCTGGAATTTGCTTGTTTGAGAATATCAGTCTAACGAAGAGCTACTCTCCCTGACAGAATGATCCTGTTGAACGATTTCCAAGTATAATTTAAGAAAACAATAATAACCATGTTGTGAGTCCTTTGTTTTGAAATTTCCACAAAGCATGAATAAGCTCATAGTGTGGAATCCCTTCCCAAAGGGTGTAGTTTCTCAGGCTCTGATCAGAAGACTCTTAAAGTGAGCTGTCCCTGACCCTGCTCTTGGATATGGTATTCTGATGGTAGCGCAGGCCTTGTAGAAACCCGAAGCATGTCCTGTGTATAGCTTGCTTCACTGAGATTGGGTCTCTGTGTCAGCACAGGGAAGGCACAGTGAGACAGGTATAGGGGTACCTGGGGGCTTCTCATAGCAGCCTCCATTTGTGTTTAGTTATAATACAAGGTGATGCTATGCTGTCGTGGTGTCGCCCCACTGTACAACAGCAGGTGCAAATATATTGGACCTACGGTTATGCAATATGTGCTGCTTGCTTCGCTGCAGGTTTTCCCCTATATTATGCCTTTTATAAACCTTCATGTCCCTGGAACCTAAGTTACCAAACCTCTAGTACCATCGGGTGCAGCAAGATCTACCTTTTGGAGTTTTATCTATCCACTTTGGTTAAATATCAGATTATCTTGACCTATGTCAAGATTTCAAAATGAAATCATTTTATTCTCCTTATCCAGCAATATAATTCTTGCCCTAGGTAACTATTTTAAGGACGTACTTAGATATGCAAATAAATTTCATCTACAAGTGTGTTCATGAAACACTACAACGGCAAAAACTTGGAAGTAATCAACAATAGTTCATTGGTTGGATATCTGCTATATATGACAATTTTGTGTAGTAAAAGAAAAATCACTATTTGAAGGTTCCTTGATTATATGACAAAAGGATATAAAATCAGTAAAAAGACTAGAAAGAAATAGAATGTGAACAGCTTTTATTTGCTGCTTTTGGGTTTTAAACATTTTTTTGAAAAAATAATAAATGAACTTCTATAATCAAGCACAATGTAGACATTATATAAAAATTACCACTTGGAGCCAAGTATGTATGAGATATGAGGGAACAACGTAATGAATGCTTAAATTTTAAAAATTAACTGGAGTAAAAGACACAATGTTAGTAATCCCATTCAAAATATTCCCCCTTGCTTTGATCACACTTACCCAGTTGTTTTTGCCACTTTTGGAAGCAGTTCAAGTCCTCTTTTGGGCTGGGGATGTAGCTCAGTGGCACAGTGCCTGCCTTGCAAGCATGAGGTCATGGGTTTGATTCCTGGTACCAAAAAAAAAGAAGTCCTCTTTTGTGTCTTTAGTTGCACTATCACAGCTGCCTTGATGTTCTCAATAGATTCAGAATATTTAATTTGCATGATCATTTTGGCTTTGAAGAAGAGCCAGAGTCACATGGTGCTAGATTGGGTGAAAGGGGTGGTGAGGACACACCATGACTGAGCCTACCTTGCCTTTGAATGACATGCAGCAGCAAGATTCACTATAGGTTTTGATCACACCTTGTAAAGACCTTTACGCAAGAGGACTTCCAGAACTGCTTCCGAAAGTAGCAAGAATGGTGGGATACGTTTGTTCAAAGCAAGGCAATATTTTGAGTGGTATTAATGGCAATGTGTATTTTACTTTAAATGATTTTTATAAATTTAAATTTTCACCATATATTTGGCTCACATCTCGTAGCTCAATGGTAGAGCACTTGCCTAGGATGTGGAAGACCCTGGATACCAGCAGCATAAAAGAAAAGAAGAACGCACACACACACACACACACACACACACACACACACACACACATGACAAATGTATGGAGATATATTTCAGATGCTGTATAATCAAAGGAAAAAATAATGTTATGCATCATGGCTGAAAAAGTGAGAATTGCTAAAGTCCGACTAAACTGCCCTGGTACTAGGATGTCATTAAGCACCAGAGGAGCATTTATTTAAGGCAGCATTTGACTAAGCTAATTCCGGACATTTCTCTCAACTCCTGTGCAGTTGGTTTTAAGTTGCAGGGAAGATTTCTGGCTCAGACCAATTGACAGAGTGTACATAAACATGGGGTTTATTTTGTCAGGGATGTTCTTGAGAGGCTCAATTCTTTACTGATCCTTTTTGTTCTTTGTGCCCATTTATTTACTTTTGAAAAAACCCCTGCAGATCCTTGCTTGAGTGAAAAGGAGATGTGTTCTCAAGGCAGGGCTCAGTCGCTGATCAACAAGGCTCTAAGAATTGAGTATAAGTTCAGTTCCTGTTGTTTTTTAACATTCCACCGGGTTGGCTTTCTTTCTGTAAATGAATGACTTGCCTTTAAATATTTTCAGAAATTCCCATCTATTTTTATACGCTGTGACTCTCCTGTGATAGCAGACATTCATACTGTTTCTCTGCACTTTCTAGTTTCTCTTTCATTTTTTTTTAGCTTGTCTTTGAGTGAGGCTCGTGATGACAAAAGTTCTTATGCGTCACCTTGAATCCTCCAGGTAGGATAAGGCACAAGTGCCTAGAAGAAGCCTAAATTGATTCTACTCATCCCCTTAGTGAGCACATGAGAAGAGAGGTGATTTACTGTTAAAGTCCTAAATCAGATCTGGCTGTTAAAGTTTTTGTTGGGGATTTAGGGAGGCTAAAGCTAAAACTGAGTGTCATGGTGGAGGTTAATCCACCCAGCTCCGGAGTGAGTGTCCTGCTTGCTGACATGGTGGAACAGGTGGAGGCGAGAAGTCCCAAGTTTGCCTGTGTTTGGGGCATTAGAGGTGGATGTCACGATGACAGTAGCAGAGTTCTGAGGCAAAAGGTATTTGTGGCCATAGAGAAACAGCATGGACCACGTACTGAGCACAAAAGGCGGAACTGGCAATCAGAAACGCTTTTTTTTTTTACCTTCCATACCCTTAAGCAATAATCCTTTCAGAGTTCAAGCTGACCCTGTGGCCTGAGGAAGAGCAAGCAGTGGGAGAGTCAGGAGACTGAGTTTTCTTGTCCTTTTGAATAAAAGAGGACTCAGGTACACTGAACAAATTCCTGCCAAAATGGCTGCCAAATGGATTGCCTGTGGAAACCGTGAGAGGTGGTTCCTTACAACCGAGTTGTGGCTTGTCTCAAACTCTGAATGAGGGCATTTACATACACCAGATCCTCCTTCCTGTATCTGAGATTCAGGCTGAGTATGTGGTGGCAATAGGAAAGGCATCCTTCACAAACATCCTGAACACTTTGCGTCACGACAGGCTTGATGCAAATGGTGTTACCAACAAGTTCTTGGATTTGGGCCTTACTCAGACCTGGATTTGAATCCAGACTTTCTTATGTACTTGATTTCTGACCTCAGGCAAATGGACTGTGAATAACGTCTACCTTAGTAGTTGCCACTTTAGCGTTGCTGTGAGGATTAAGTGAGATAATGTTAGTAGAATGCTTAGCAAATACCTTGCTCATAGTAAGCACTCAACAGTAATGCTTATAAAAACCAGAGTAAGCATGGTAATATCACCATGAAGAGTAGCAGCAGATGAAGTTTATTGGAAGTCCTAAGGGAGTTTTTCCATTAATATTTGTTTATTTTCCTGGCAATCACAAAATAAAATATTTGAGCAGTGCCGTTTGTTTATACAATGGTAAACGATATTCTACTGAGTACTGCAGAGCAAATAGGATTGTGTAAAATGTGTTCCCTATACTTAGATTCTCATGGTCTAGTTGGCTAGAACAGAAATATAAATGTTGATGTGCACCTATCAAGTAGCAAGAAGCCAATGACATTGTAGTGGATTGACAACTGGTGGTCAATTTATAGCCCCCAGCTGAACTGAGTAAGTGTGGTGCTGGGTGTGGGAGGCCCACCGCGGGATTGTTGCCAGCAACATAAGAGGCAGAACTGGAGGAGGAGAAAGAGGCTGTTGGGAGCTGAGACGCTGTTGGGAGCAGAAAGAGGCTATTGGAGCTGGTAGAGCTGTCAGGAGCTGTTGGTTGTTTTGGAGAAGCTCACCCTTCTGGCTTTCCTGATGAACTTGGCTGTTTTCATCCTGCGAGGAGCTTGGGACCTTGTTGGCACTGAGAATAGCTTTGGTTCACTTTGGGGGAGCTCTGGTCCTCACTTGTGCATTACTTCCTAGCTCCAGAGGGGAGGAGGGTGGACTGCTGGTCTACTGGAGAACTTGCTGCATTGGCCCTGATGGGAACTTGGTCATCTTGATCATTGGAGGAGCTCAGGACCTCACTGTTGCTGAGGATGGCTGTGGTACCTTTCGGGGGAGCTCTGGTTCTTCTGAGCATCACTTCCTGGCTCCAGTGCAGATCCCTCAGCCTGGTAGCACAGATCCTTCATCCCACTGGCACAGGTTTCCTAGATTCCACCACTGACCTTTGGGCCTTCCCAGCACAGATCCTGCATGAGATATTGTTATGGGCTCTGGCCCTCCAGGTAGACTCATGGAAGGCACTGTTATGAGCTCTAGGTCTTCAGCTGGACTCATGCAGGACATTTCCCAGATCCTGAGGGATCTAGGCCCTCAGCTGGATTCCTTGGGCTTATTATGTGGACAGATTTCCTGCACTCTCTTGTATATCATTCTTTGGTGACTGTTATAAATAATCTTATAAAATATGTGTCCTGTATTATATTGTCCCCCTTGCAAGAATATTCCCCAAACCAACACAGACTTGTAAGCAAAGCCATTGGGCTTCAGTGAGTGCTGTTTTGGTCAATGTGATCAAGATAGTTTTAGATTTGGCTTTGAAGAATGAACTGGCTTTTCTTCTAGTAGACAACATTCCAGGTAGAAGGAGCAATATATGAAGAAGCTCAGAAAAGAGAAGTGTCAAACTTTCTGGGAATAATGAGGTATCTGATCAAAGGTTAAATAAAATACAGTTTTGGAAGAAGTGAATTTGTTTTAGCCGGGAGTGACCCCACATGTGATGAGTGAAGTTAGGCAGACCCTCAGTTTCTATAACCCCTTTGAGGTGTTTAGAGCCAAGTGGAGTGATCAGAGTCATGCACTGAGTTCCTGATTGTAAACAACCTTGGAAGTACCATAAAAAGATATTCATACACCTTGAACACACTGACATTAACTCCAAATTGGACAATCCACGAGAGCTGAAGGAATCTTAACCAGACCTTGAAGGACAGAGGGACTTGGAGAGGGAAAGAAGGGAACTGTAGGCAAAAGGGTCAGCTGAGCTAAAACTTGGAGATGGGAGAGGCTTCTGTGTTCCAGTGAACATGGGCCGTGAAACATACAAAGGCCTACAAGGTTCTACTAACTGGGGACAAAGATAAATACAGTTTGCTATTTGTCCCATGGAGAAAATGAACATCTCCATGGTCATGTCTGAATCCAGATGCATCTCTTGTAGGGAAAATGCAATGAGGCTGACTCTTCCATTGACAGAAAAACCAAAGAGTGATAATTACCCAAACATCTCTTAGGCCTCCCGTGTGTCCTAGGCAGGAGAAGACTACCTGAGCCTTTTTTGTTCTGAAACTCTCTGTCTCAGGATCCAGAAGAGCTGCCCACTTTATGTGTTCCTCACTGCCGCTAACCCAGACCCTACCTCTGGGCTTGTCAGGAGAGATTCACCTTCCATTAGTCGTGAAACAATACCTCAACAGCAAAAGGTCTGTTCCAGACAAAGAGCTGGTCCTTTCTTCCAAGCCCCCATTCTCCTGCCCATGCATGTCCTACAGAGGCACTTTTTATTGTACTGAAGATCAAACCCAGGGCCTTTGCACAGAGCTACATCCCTGTCCTTTATTTTTTTTATTTTGAGATAGATTCTCACTGCGTCACTCAGTTGCTCAGGCCAGGCTCAAAAACTTGCGATCCTCTGGTCTCAGCCTCCAGTAGCGCTAGTATTACAGGCATGTGCCACCATGCCTGGCTAGAGGCATTGTTTTGAAATCTGTGTTTCTAAAAATGGGCAGGAAAAAGTCAGCCTCTATTAAATGTTTGTCATTTAAGCCTTGGATTTTTGTTCTTTATACTTGGCTGCCTAAAAGAAAGAAAAGCAGCCTTAAGAGAAAGAACCAACATAGTGCCTTCCAGCTTTGTTACCTAGTGATGGCTTTGTTGTATAATGGCACCTTTATTTTGTGTGTGAGTGTGTATGTTGTGTGTCCCTCTCACTCCCTGGAGCAGACTGGTATGAAGAAACAGCCCCCGGGAGGGCAGCATGTGTCAGGCGGGTCCACTGCTCTCTTTGAAGCATTACAGTGTCTCAGCTTCTGAATTCTTAGGCACCTGAACTAATGCTAGTTTACCACTAGATTCAGCCAGTGAAATGCCAGTGTCATATTACAATTAACAGTAATTCTGGTGGCTGTCATCACTTGTTCTGAAGAAAGGATCTCCAGCTAAAGCACGACACCGTCACGGCTGCTAATTCATAGGCATTGTGTGAACTATGACAGACCCTAGTACACCTTTTATGCTTATTCAAGTGAATAAAGTCTCGCAACTGAAGTGGAGTGGAGAGAGGAAAAAGTTTTAACACATTTCTGTGGATGAGCCCACCAAGGGTCAACTCAGAAAAAAAGTTGCGTTAAAGAAAGTAATTAAGCAGAGGCAGGGAGATGGAATATTAGTGCTTTTTACAGAGTAAATGAGGATAAATTCTGTTAATTATGTGACTTTTCCCACTACTAATGTGTTAATAAAGTACTCTAATTCTGGAGAGGCTTGTCACATTCTCAGCTAAGGCAGCGACCCTTCTACTAGGTGAGACCAAGAAGCAACTTACAGAGCTTTCTAGCAATAAAAGCAAGAAGTCAGTGTTAGATGGATTTTCCCCTTCTGCATGTTTAGTATGGAAAACTGTCACCTTACATCCTCATGACACTGTTGGTGAGCGGACCCTCTTATCTGAGACACAGAAGCACTTCTTACTTTTCTGTTTAGTTCCAGAGGGAAGAAATACGAGCAATACAAATAGTATAAATAGCCTGGTGCGGGATTGTAGGCCAATAATTAATAACATCTAAAAGGTTATACTTGGGATGTTTTTAAATGTTGATCTTCAGGACTTTGATAAAAATTGATGACATACCGAGTGAGTGGAAACGTTTTGGGGGTGCAACAGAGATCTGGAACTTGAGTCAGCAACATCTAATCGTGGCAGAACACCCAGGAGAGAGTTTGAAGTATTTGTCAGAGAGAGCCGGGGCAGAGCCCTGATGTGTGTGATATCTGATGATGGTTCAGGTGAGAAGGAACAGGAGAGGCAGCAGAGGAGTGTACTAGGAGGGAGACCCGCAGCCTGTGCCACAGTGCTTGTTGGTAAAGCGGAGAAGATGCTGAGCGAGAGAAGAACATAAACTCTGAGGCCGAGCATGGGAGCTGGAAGCTGGCAGGGTGGATTTTGTCCGGATCTTGAACAAAAGGTGTGTGATTGTTTTGGAGGCAGGAGGAGGTGTTGTGTTTGCTTTAATTTTTAAAAATTCCATATGGGCTTATGCAGATTTTACATGCAGTAGGTAGAACTAAGGGGAATATAGTGTACATTGACTGTTGTACCTTTCACTGACAGAGAACCTAAGGTCTCAGAGAGCCGTGCCCCAGTTCTGAGAACTACAGGCTGTCTAGGGAGGCTGCTTTCCAATTTTGTCTGGGCCTGCCATGGGCTGCCACTGCTAGGCAAAGTACTTCACCTCTGTGGCTCATCTTTCTCACCTGGAGAAGTGTGCGGATGAAGGGTGGGTGAGTGGATAGGGGAGTACAAGGTTACGGTGAAGATGAGAACAAAGTATGCACTAAGCATTCAAAGTACGGCACAAAGTATGGAACAAAGTATGGCACAAAGTATTCAATAAACACTAGCTATGATTTTACCCATTCTTATTTTTATAAAGCCCTACACTTTGTTAAAATATTCAGGTAGGCTATTTTGGAGCAACCTCTCAAAAAACAATCAACTGTCATCAGGAGCAAATTGGAATTCTCGATCATCTCGGCTGACAGTCATCACACCAGAGTGTATGCGCAAATTTGGTAAGGATTTGTTGGGATGATTCTTGTGAATGCCCAAGATCTGGCACGTGCTGAGTGAAATAGGGGTTCTGTATGGGAAAAAGGAATGGTTTCCAAGCCTGGCCAGATTCGTGTATCCTCCCGTCCAGTGGAAGAAGGGGAAAAGCTTGCTGGTGGTGTCTTCTTCCATAGAGAGATTCTAAATTGCTGATTTTTGAGGCCGCAGATGCCTCGCAAACAGGGAGGAAGGCACCAGAGTCAGATGTTTTGTTTCCTGCATGGTTAATTGGTTGTAACATGCTACTAAAACTTAGAGCTTCTGATTGAATCAAGTGCCCTGGGAAATCCAGCTGAGGACAGGTGGGCACTGGAGGTTTTTCCCTGTGTCTCTATTCGCTGTCTATAGGCGGCCTCATGCTGGTAAATATGCGCCACCTTCACTTTTGCTTCTGGGACCAGATGCTTTCCCCAACTTTTCCCTTCACTTAGCATATCAGCTGCCAAGGACCTGGGAAAAAAGCAAGCTTGACTACAACTGGAGTTCAAGTGACAAAATTCTTTAGCAAATCAAACAAAAAGACATTATTTCAGAAGCAAGAACTACTTTTATTTTAATTAGAAGAGTTCCACTTAGAGGAGCTATAGGGATCTGTCTTTTATTATTACTGTTTTTTTTTTTTTAATTTAAAAATGGCACAGAAGGGGCTGTGGATTTAGCTCAGCGGCACAGCACCTGCCTGGCAAGCGCAAGGTCATGAGTTCGATTCCTGGTACCGGAAAAAAAAAAAACCAAAAAAGTAGGCACAGAGAGCCTTAACATTGCAGTCAACTGATTTACTGCTGCTTTGGTTGTTATGTTTTAGGGCAGGAGACGCAACCTGAGGCCCTTCTCCCAGATTTGTTATGTCTGGCCCTTAATTGTTTAGAAGGTTGGCAAATTCTACACTTCCCCATATGTATTCCCAGCTTCTCTTCAGACGGAAAGATCTGGCAGCAGTGCCCGTATTACCCCATGGGGTCAGCTGGCTGGTGAACAGTTGAAACATACCAGTTGACAAGACATTACCTTTCAGCTCGTACAGTTCCTACCACTGGCTGTAGCTCTCTTTGTAGTTGAGTTTGCTCATTGGTGCTGCCTGTCTGGCTCCAGAGGGTCTGAATTCAGGCACCTCATGTGAAAACTTCTGCCACTTTTAAAGAATACATCGTTCTCTAATGAGAAAGATATATGTGTGTTTATGTTTGTGTTTGTACATGTGTGATTGGGTACAGGTTGAACATCCCTAAACTGGAAAACTGGAAATCTAAAATGCTCCAAAATCAAAACTTTTTGAGTACCGTCATGAAGACACAAGTGGAAAATTCCACACATGACCTCCCATGATGGGTCTCACGGTAAAAATGCAGATGCACTAAAAATATTGTGCAAAGTTACATTCAGGCTAGGAGTATAAGGTGTATAAGAAATGTAGAAGAATTTTTAGTTTAGATTTGGGTCTCATTTTTGAAACATCTCATGATGGATAGCTAAATATTCCAAAGTCTAAAAACATCCAAATCTGAAACATTTCTGGTCCCAAGCACTTTGCATAAGGCATACTGTGAGTGTGTATGCAAATGTGTGCATTTATGAGTACACTGAGAGGAGGCTATTGGAGGTTGACGTTACACAGACTGAAAATTACCATGATAATCTCTGTCTTTCACACTTGTACTTTTTGAGAATTTCCCTTTTCTTGCCAACTTGTCAGTACAATCATTCTGTTGACATTTCAGTCTCTACTTTGCTTCATCTTCCTTGAAGGGCATTGGAAAACGTGAGGTCTCCCTACCTTCTTTACTTCCCTATCTGTCAGAGTTCCCTTGCCCTGTGATCTCTATTGGAGGAATACAAATAGAATATATTCTCTCATTCATCGCTAATGTGTTGAAATCCCAGCAACAATGCAGTCATGTATCTTTCCAGGTTCACCTCTAGTTGAAAGAAACTCATAATTGAGCAACTTCATTGAAGATAGCAATATGTAATACAACAACCGCTGTTAATTCCTATCATTTTGTTTTGGAACGCTGCATCATTTTTATTGTTTTTGTGTTGTTTTGTTTTTGTCTCGTTGTTTTGATAATTTCTTTTTAAAATTCTCTTTAAAATAAAAACTAAAACAGAAACTCATTTATTCTTTAAACTACACAGCCTCCTGCAGCTAGCTCAGATTGAGCTTGACTGAGCTGACGTGGGCCACATATCTTTCCCTAAAGTAGCCATATTTTGAGGGGATGGATGCCCTGGCCCATTACATGTACCTGTCTTGTCCAAATGTGGTATAATTCCTTGCCACTAAAATCCAGGGGCTCTTAAATAAGGGCAAAATTATCCAAAGGGAAGATGAATAACTGTTTTAAAAGTTGGAGAAAAATTTTTCTGGGAAGTCAACTCACAGGCTCCTTCCACAGTCTTGTGAAAAACCTGAAGCTATCCCACAAAAAAGCGTATATGTGCACATCTGCATACAATTTTGGGGTAGTCAAAGTCTGCATGCAGACCATTGAGGCACTCTAGGTTAGGAATATCTGGACTAGATCATTGTAAGTCCTGTTCCCATTCTAGCCTTCTTTGCTTTAATGAATGATTAGCCAATGTCTTGTGATAAACATTTTTCCAGAGTTTGCTTTCCACTCTTGATGGTTCAAACTGAAGTGACATGTGGAGTGGGCAAGTGAATGATCTGTGTGCTACCAAGCACCCTCAGACAGTCCAAATGGTGTCGTTGTTCCTCTCTGATATTGCTTTAGTTTCATTTTCCATCAGCATCCTTATGCTATTATGAGAAATAGTGCTTAATAAAGTGTCAGGCTCTTATTTTGCATTCTGATTGCAGAATGACAGATTTCTTTTTATATTTTTATGAACTAGAACATACAGACTTATTGGATTGTCCATAATATGAACTCAAATCATTGGGAGCTCATGAGATTATTTTCGGTGCTCTGTGGCCATGATTTTCTCATCTCACTTTTATTTCGGGATTGGTCCTGAATTTGAATCCAAATTAAGGAGTCACTTGTTTTTATTTGAACTCAGATTCTGGGCCATGCTGGAATGCAGGAAATTTTTTTTCCCAATGGAAGCTTTTGCTCAAATTAAATTCATGAACTCCACTTGTGTGTGAGCTCAGGAAATGGCAGAGAGCAAATGAAGGTGCGAGACTGTGATCAGGGAGGGTAAATCAGGGAAAGTGGACACTTGGGGAAAAAATTTTAAAGATGAAAATGAATGAAAATAATTTTAGAATAATTTTCATCCTTAGAAAGATTATATGCTTTTTTCCTAAGGAAGAGCTCATCCGTCCAATTTATCTTTTCTGTATTTCTATTTTCTGTAGAAAAGTTACCTTTTTCTCTTTGAAGCAAATATTTGGGAGCTCTTGCCATCTCTGCAGGTAGAGATAAGAAGGAATGGGTAAAGAAATCTAATTTTTCTTTTTACTCACTAGTGATTTGATATTAAGATTTTGTGCTACATTTCTGTGATACAGGATTAGATATCCGTCCATTGTTTCTTTACAGTTCATTATTTCCTATACATGGCTTCTTCAATTCACTTTTTATGTGAGACTGACATTTCTCTTGATTTTTAAAGTCAATTAGCTATCAGTTTTCAAGCTTCAGAGTGCACTGTTATTGTATGAATGCCTTCTTCTCTCCTACTCTGTCTCTGCGGGTCAAGTTTTCAGGTAATTCTGTTGAAAATGTCCTGAGAACTGTACTTTAATGAGCTTCTGAAAGAATAGGGACTCGGTGGCCTCTGTACTGCAGTTAGCACATGTGCTTAGTAAATACCTATGAATGGAGAACATGCATAATTAATAAATGGAGAACCTAAGGAAGGAGGATGAATGAAGAAATTGCAAACCATTAAGGAATTTAAGCACTGGATTTTAACAAAGTCAACAGAATAGCCTATAGAATTTTAAAGAGAGGAGATCCATTTCAGACTATTAGTTACACAGCCTTTTATCCCTTTGGCTTATACTTAAGTGTTTTAAGAACAATGACAGAGATCATAGGTTAAACTTTGATGCTGAGAAAGTTTTAAGTAGGAAATTAAGGACACCAATGGTGTGGAATCCCCTCTTTTATGAATTATGCATATGTGAAAATAATAAGCGATCTACCTTTTACAGAGTGTGAGATGGATAGCCCTTAACTATTCTTGTACAAGTTAAATGGCAAATTTTAGAGAGTAGACACTGAGAAAATCATTCATCATTTTTATTTCCTAATTTATCCACTGTAAAATAGAGCAACATTCTCTAGTCTCTGCTGAATAATATTCACTTCAAGTTTTACAACAAGAAAGTAGTTTATTTTTCCATTAAAATAACGTGTGGAGGTGGAAATCAGAAAATACAGAAGGAAGCGGAAAGAAGAAATAATCTTTGTGCTATCATTCAAAGTCATTTGGCGGTTTCCGCATGCAGCTCTATCAGGTACCACTGTGAGGACAGAAAGGCTCTCTGAAGGGTGCTGGGTGCCAAGGAGGGCGCAGGAGACGGCACAGGGGACTGTAGCACATGCCATGAAGCCCAGGTGTGACTAGTGCGGTAACAGAATGGAGAGGAGACGGTGTACTGTAGCTGGGGTATTGGCAAAGGTTTCTTGGCTACAGGTCATGGGTGAGATACTGGGGAGAAGTGCAGTTGTGGGAAGCTGAGATGATGCAGGAGTGGGAATGACATTTCAGACCCAGGGATGCAGCCTATGGTGAAGGCAGGAAGGAGGCTTCGTGCAGGGCTCAGGATGTACGCAAGGTACAATTGCTGGCATTATTAGGTGCTTCACAGGAGTCACTGAGCCAGTCCCTCCAGAAAACTCACTAGTTAATATTTTAAAGCTAGTCAACCTTCCCTGGCAATAACTCGAAGATGGGATCATTCTAAGAGTCAAAAGTTGTCCTGAAATTTTGAATTTTTAAATGCACTTGGTATTAAGGGAGAATCTTTATATGCTTGGCTCTCTGAACAGGTTTGATGATTAAGTGAATGAACAGTTTACACTTTCTAAAATCCTGAAAAGAGTAATAAATTGAATGTCCAGGGAAAACTACGTGCCTTGGTTACCATGGACTTGTACATCTTGATCTCACTATGGCATCTGTGGCATCCACAGGGGAAATTAATATTGGAACCCTTTGAGTTCTTAGAAGGGAAAAGTGAAAATTTAACATCGGATTCTAAATGAATGTGCTTTAACATTTTGAATATGTGTATGGAACAAGGGTACTAAAAGCTTTTCATTTTTGAGCTGTGGCTTTCTATCTGCATGAAAGACTTTCAAAGGCAGTGACTGTGGAGTCACACCCGCCTATACTATAAGTTTTTAAGATGACACTGACTTCCGCTAGGAAATCCAGACTATCCTGGTTTTGCTTCAGCCATCATTCTCCATATTTGGTTTGGTTCTTTTACCAGACTCATTTTCTAGCTTTCAGTATGTTTAAAAAATGTGAGCTGGGCAAGGTGGTGCATACCTTTAATCCCAGAACTCTGGGAGGCTGAAGGAGGAGGATGGAAAGTTTGAATTCATTCTTCATAATTTAGTAATCTAGTGAGACCTTGTCTCAAAATCAGAAATAAAAAGGGCTGGGGATATAGTTCATATGGCCAAAAAGATCAGTTGAGGGATTACAAATAGAGTGAGAGTGGTCATGTGCAGAACTGAAGCATATTAAAATTTATAATTTTATAATTGGGATTATTCTATTTAAAGTGCCAGAAATCTTTATGCTGGCTTCAGCTCTAATTTTTAATGAATCTAGTGTTGATGAGTACAGTCAGATTTGGTAAGTGATCTACATTCCTGTTGTCTGTCTATCTGTCTCTCTCAAAGAAAGATAGTTTAAAAATTGCCTACGTTGAAATCCAGCTCTAAAACTTGGTAGATGGGAAACCTTGGGCAGATTATATATTATCTCAGTAGCAGTATCTGTAAAGTGGCATAGAAGTAGACCCTCAGAAGACTACTACGAGAAGTAAATGAATGAATACATGTAAAACACTTAGAACAGAGCCTTCGCTTGGTGTGGATCATGTGCTTATTATGATAACCACAGAGTTAGGTATGGAGGGTCTTCCTGCCTCATTCTTTATGCTTGGCTTTGTGGGATGGGCCAGTGTTACTGAAGCGGAGTTGCCACCTGTGCTTACATCTTCCCCAGCCCAGGGAAGGATTTGCATCAGTGACTCAGGACCCAAGACCTGACTCTTGGTTTGAAATCTATCTCCGGGACTGCAAGGCACTTGGTGCCCAGTGACTCCCTGTTGATTGTGCTCCTTAGTGGAAACTGTTGAAGACAAATGTGTCCTCAGCCTGTTCCTAGCCCCAAGAAGGACAAACCATTGTCCTTTTTATCTTCTTTAGGATGCTGCTATGCTATTCTCACACTTTTTTTTCTTTTAAGTTCTTATCCCTAATTATGTCCTTCCACCAAGGCCAAACTGAACTCTGAAGTAATGACTCCTTCTCAAATTGACCATGTTCATCCCTTTAGGCTGAGAATACTTTCCAGAAATGCCCAAGACCTGAGGGACCTTGGCCAGGGATAAACTTCTTGAAGTCAGTGGCCAATACTACGGGCAACCACATGTTCACCCCTGCCACAGCTTTGTATATTTCCATCTTATGATGCCGGGAAGGAGAGAATTTGCTTTATCTGTGTAGGAGTCCCTTCCCCCTACTCTTCTGTAAGCTTTCTACCCTTCTCACAGAACTGGCGGCAGGGGCAGGGGATTGAGTCAAGGGGGTCCTCTGTCAGTGGTGCACTTTGGTGTCAGGAGAGGAGAAGAGGTCATCCCACTCAGGTTCAGACTCTTTAGCCTGCCCCTGAGGCATCCCTGGGATGGTGGCAGATTTCTGGGTATTGTGTTTTCATATGGATGAACTGTACTCTACAGCCACTTCTGGAGCCAGAAAGTTTTTGTTGATGTTGGAAATAGAGTTTTCTTTTTCAAATTGTTTTGGAGTGCTCTGTTTTCAGGGGAGATCTGTCTTCCGTGGTTGTGGCCATGGGACTCTTCTTTACCTCTTCTCCGAGCTACACGTCTTTGAGCGCCACCGTGAGATACTGGTGGCATTTCTGAGATGGACCCTGGAGGCTTGGGTACCCTGGGTAGGGATAGGTGTTTTCTGATTAAATGCTTTCAACTTGGGGAAGTCCTTGTACTCCTGGAAAGACTTACTTCATTCTTTCTGGGCTGTAAGTTTCTTCTAAGAGGCAAGTGATGCTGTGCTTTATTGTAGCAAAAGTGCCAGCACAGTTTATGGAAATGACTTCTCCAAAGAGGTCCTGTTAGCCACATACTGTCCCCTCTACACCCTCCAGTCTATATGTGGGAGCAACTTGAACTTTACCCAGAAGGAACCCCACACTTGTTTCTTCGTGTCCCGAATTTCTTTGGGAAAGATCATCTATCACATAGCCATCTGTGGGCATAAGCAAGGGGACCTTTGAGAGAGTTTTAAGGTTGCAAATGAGGGTTTTATGTCTTGGTTTGGGTGTGCCTGGATGCTTTTCTTTTCCAGCTTGGACATTATATGGACAGCTGCAAACATCCAAACGTGATTTTTCAGAATTTGGTTTGGAGGAGGTAAAACCTCAACCTGCTCAGTGCAGATCCATTGCAATGCTCTGCATAATAATTAACGATGCACAAGCTGGTGTCTAATGGGCAGTTTTACTGCGTGTGCCCTTCAGTTCTGATGAGTGTGAGTTCTCCATGATTTAAGCCTCTGCCTCTTGCTTTTCTGCCTTCTGGCTTTGGATAAAGCTGCTGTAGACATTATTGTCTTTCTTTGGTTGTTGTCTTTTTCTTGCTGTTCTGCTTTCTTTTTCTTTTTGCAGGACATTCAGTGAAATCTGTAGTTCTCCTTGGGTACATAGGCTTTTACTTCCTTTCTTAACCTTGACAGTCATAGAGAGAATAATACTTTTCATTCTTAACATCTTAACAGCACTTGGTACTAGACAGTGGACAGTTGCCAGGGATAAATCATGGTAAGGAGAATTATAGCTTCCTCAGTCTCAGGAGCTATTGAACACTCTATATATGGTACCTCATTTAATTATCATTAACTTTCTAAGATCAGTTTGGTTATTTCCTCCATTTTAAAGATGAGAAAACCGAGGCACAGAGAGGTTAAGTAATTTGTCTAAAGTCACACAGTTACTTAAACAATAAAGCTTAGATTATGATGAAACCTGCTCTGCAGTCCTGAGAGAGATGCTATTATTTTATCGAGGCCCCTGAGATTCAGGGAATTATTGAAAATTATTTAACTTTTTCTTGTTTCCAACCCAAGCTCTCTTTTCCAGGATACTCCAGTGCAGTCTTTCTCAGAATGCTCCCATTTCTAGCCTTTAGGAGGTTTTAGATTCTGTTTATTCAAGCCAGTATGTATTAATATCCAGTGGCTCTAGATTCCATGCCATGCACTGTGTAGATAGAGACAGGTTTTCTGTTGCTATTTTAAATCCTCATGTGGACAGCTCTGATCCTGTTGCTTAATTCAATTACTTTTCCTCTTGGAGGAGTCCACAGGTACTTTTTGGTTTCCAGTACTGTGCCAGTCACTTAGAAGCTTGCACGCAGTGGTTAGGCTAGGTACTTAGTATCCGCTGTCTGGTAAAACGGCCATACAGATATACCACTGAATAAATAATTTTATTGTATAATATATGTGTCTGATTTGTTAGTCCCAAAATTGTATAATATATGTGTCTGATTTGTTAGTGATGGGCTAATATCTTACCTCAGCCTGATTGGTGAACCTAATCTCAACTTCTAATAGAGTGGCACTTTTGGTTTGGTGACTGTCCCTTCCCTTAATTGAAGCAGTGGACTAAAAAGTTCAAGAGCTAAAGTGTTGAGCTCTTATTGGATTGCCTTTTGAGAAACTAACCCCATACTGGAAAAAAATCATACAACTAGACACCAGGGCATGTGGATTATAGTTCTAGCTCTCATAACCTTTATTATTAACCATGAGAGCATTTTCATATCTCCAGATCTCTTATTTCTCTTATATAAAATGAAGGCATTAGGTTAAGTGGTTAAGGCCTTGCACCATGACTAGTCCCGTTGGTAACCTAGGAGATTAGTTTTTGACTGTTGGTAAATCCCTTCATTTTGTTGAGTCTTTGAGGTCTTGCCTTTCAAATGGATCTGATAATTGCTGGCATGCCTAATTTATAGGACTTCTATGAGGATTCAGTGAGATATTGGAAATTTAAGTGCTTTGAATAATGACACATTGCATGAACACAGATATTTTTCATACTGAAAGTTAACGCAAAGGTGTTGGGTTTCTCAATACCTACCCCAGTACCCCTTAAAAAAGAGTTAAAAGGGAGTTTGGTCCCTGCTGGGTTGGGTCCTGGAGTTTATGAAACTCTTTGGAACTCTTCAGGGTCAATAGAGGCTTTGTCCGCTTGCGGGTGATTCTCACAAAAGGGGTGAGACGGCCACACTGTCTCCTGACAACATTTTATCAAATATAACCGCCACACGAAATGTGGTGATTTCTTAGACAAAAGTGAGGTTTTGAGTTACAGTAACCTCCACTTTGTTAAAAGCCCCCTCCGAACCTGAGGTCTTCTCTGTAGCCATGCAGGCATGCATGGCGTGAGTTTACAAATGCCTTATACATTTAACCTGACAAGTCATCCTCCAGATTTGTGTGCTACGTACAACTCTGCCTCTCAGTGAGGATATTTTTAACTCCTCCTCACTCTTCCAGTTCCTCTAAGGACGTGTGATCTGAAGGGGTCAGACACTTGGCTTCTACTTAGGGGAAAGCTTCGAGAGAATTCCTTGAGGCTCTCCCTGGGGTAGGACTGGCTTTCCCCAAAACAATTGGCTCCTCAGCGCGTCCTTGCCACATAAGGGCCTGTGTGAGGCCCTGGGCACCAGGTGACGGCTGTGTCTTGCCCATGACAGATGGTCAGGACTTCAGTTTCAGCAAGTGATCTGCTGCTGAGGGAGTGGACAGGGGAGTCTGCCAGCAGGCCAAGTGGCGGGGCGGCTTAGGGTAATGGGGATCTGGTGTGTGCCCGGCATAGCTTTTGTGCTAACGATGGGCTGCTGACAGGCGCCTCGCCCCTGCTCATCTCTGAGACAGAAGATCCCCTGCTCCCTTGATTCTGTTTCTCTCTGGCAGAGCTGGTGTCCTGTTTGCCTATCTTTCAAAACCCATTCTGGCACCAGATGGAGCCCCTCATGGTTGCTAGCAGTTGTCTGACTTGAAGATTCCAGAGGGTGTGCTGACAGCTCCTTCTAACGCATCCTGAATCTGGCTGTCCGGTCTGGGCTCAGATGGCTTAAACACACACAGGCGGCAAATATTATCAACTGCAGGGAAGCCACTGGGGGTGGGGGGCCTCACTGGAGGGAAAGGGGTAGTGAGGGCCCCCGCCATAGCAGTCACATTGTTGTTTTGGAAATTCGCATGTTAATCCCGCCTCTTAGTAGTATCATGACTCTTACGTACTCTATTAATACAATCACTATTATAGTACAATTGCCATCAGTGGCACAATTAGTATTAATATCATTACTGCACTGCTTCTGTTTTTACTAAGACTGCTGGTAACACGGTGGTTAACAGCACAGACTCTGGAGCTGCACTGTCTGAATTTGAATTTGAGATTTGCGTTTTCTCACCTTCAGGCAAATTACAGTATTTAGCTTCTTTGACTCTATGTTCTCATCTGCAAAACAGGACTGATGGCAGAGGTTATTTATAAGGACTTAATGGAAAGACATGCTCGCAATTCTTAGTGCTGTACTGAGCACATGGTACACACCGAATCTGTGGAGCCCATTTTTAACGGCCACCGTCACCATGCTTACCCTGTGTTAGGTAATACACATTATCTCATTCATTTTCACCATTGCCTTGTGAAGTGAAAACTCTTATTGCACTCATTTTATAGTTAGGAAAAAGTCAAGGTGCTCTTTCGTATGCAAAATCACACTGGTAGAGTCACACCCAGCAGAGTCAGAGTATGACTTCTTTTCTGAGTGTTTCTAAATGTGGTGGGTTCTTCACATACCATGTCAACTCTCGTTTAGTGATGATCAGCCCTGTCTGGGACCTGGGATGCCTTTCAGATGTGCCCTTTTAACTAGCTCTACCTGAAACAAGCAACCAATTTTCACATTTCAGGTATCGGAATTGAGCCCCAGCTGTATAGGGGACTCACTACCGCCAGCTCTGCCACAGTAGGTAGTTTCTGAAAGCTATATGTGACCAGTAGCATCGTCTCCTCAGTGCTCAGAGGAACTGGAAAATATAAAGGTGTTAGGATTTTGGCCACACCCTTAATCTCCCTTCTTTTCTGGATCTGCCCTACTGAAGAAGGATCTAAGGTAGTGGCTGTCCGTGGGCCCCTGCAGTGGCAGTGTGGCTCCTGGCTCTGGGGAAAGGGCCTAGAGCTAGGCTTCACTGTACAGCGGGGCTTCAGCAGCATCCCATGCATCATTTAACTTGGACAGAAAGTTGATAGCTTTATTCTCTGTGGAAAGAACCCGGAAGTGGGGGCCAATAGTTATTTAGAGTCCTTTCATTGATAGGTTGTTTAAGGGTGCATAATATTGAGCCATTCTAGGAAGATATTTCTACTTTTAAATCTTATTCTTTTGGTTGAAGAAGTCATTTTTCTCTCTTTGAGGAGTTATTCCCAAACCATGGTCCCATCTTGGCAGATTCTAAGGGATCCGTCAGGGGAGAAGTAGCTCTGGGACTTTTCACATATTAGTGTTCAGAAATACTTGGTGTATCTTTGTGTGATGTTTTTATAGAGGACCAATGTGGCTGACTTTGGGCTCAGAGCAAAATTCAGATGAAGGCATCATGGAAGGGGAGTTTGTCTTAGGTACTTTTCTCATTGCTGAGACAAAATACTAACACCTAAAGTTAAAGGAAGAAAGGCTTATTTGGCTCACAGTTGGTAGAGGTTTCAGTTCATGTTTGGCTGGCTCCAAGGCAGGGTGGCACATGGCAGAGGACCACCACAGGGAAGAAACAGTTCAGGATAAGCAGAAAGTGGCAGCAAGCAATAGACAACAACCTCTTTGTATCCGTTATTTTCTATCCAGGCTACCCACCCTTAGGGCAGGTAGCCCTCACACCCAGGGTGGGATATCCTTAATCCTAGCATCACACCATGCATCAATCCCAGCATCAAATCCTTAATCCCAGCATCACATATTCTAGATCCAGCCATCTCTGAAAAGCCCCACCTATGACCATATGAGGCTTTAGGGGGACATCTAGACACAAGCCATCACAGACTTCTTCACAAGTTATTTGAATGGATGAGAATTTTACTCCACTGTATACCGGAAAGGAGAGGGGGTGTATCAAGCTGAAGAAAAGAGAATTCCTACAAGAATTTCATTGACCGACAATTTAATGCATTCTGATATTTTTGGAAAATATTTAGGCTAGAAATCCATAGGCACCTCTAGGTCTAAACATACAAGGGATCACAGAATTTACATGGCCTTAAAAATCCTTTTGTTAAAAAAAGTCACCAAACAGAAAACAGTTAGAAGGATTTCACTGTAGGTAGCCAACACGAATGCCTTAACACGATACCTTGTTACCCCAATATTGCAGATTGGACCCAGGGCCTTCATAATGGGTTGTATTCCCAGCCCCCTCTTTTTGTATTATTTATTTTGCGACAGGGTCTTGCCAAATTCCAGAGTTGCCTGGGCTGAGCTCAAGTTTGTAATCCCCTTATCTCAGCTTCCCAAAATGCTGGATTTACACGTGTGCTGCACAACACCTGGATAATATGATACCTTTAATACCTGCTACCTGTCTACAATGGACTTTGACAAATATAATCTAGTTGCATAAGAGATAACTCAGAAAGTTATAATGCATCATCTATACCAAGACATTTTTGAGAGTTAAAGTAGCTACTATTAATACCTATACTAGTGTAGCTAAGATTTTTCTTGTGAAATTGGAACCTTTGGTCACTTTATCAAGTAAAATCCATGGATTGCATTGTAGAACTGATTTAGAAACCATGGTGTCAATGAGGCAGCAAGATTCTTATTCCATCACAAACAGCTTTTATCTACAGCAGGAAATCTAATAAAAACATCTAGAAAATATTTGAGAAATCAAAGAGATTTAGTTAACACATGTGCTTACTTCTTCTGAGTACTGCTAATTGGAACATTTTGTTTGGAGGGGCTAGGATAAAAAAGCGTTCATCATATTTTTATATTCATCAAGCTTGTTTTTTTCCATTCATCATCTGTGAATCATACGGCTGAAGTTACATGTTGTGTTTGAGGACGCTGAGCCTTCTAGGGCAGTTAGAGCCCATTGGAACCTATCTTAAACCGTGGTGGAGACCTTCCCTCTCCTTGGGGCCTTACATTTTTGTGAGATCTGTTGGCAGTACCAAGGTTGTTTCTTCATAAACGAAGGTCCAGCTAGGATGCAAAACATAGACTAAGGCCTCAAACAAAATATCAGCTCTAACATCATTGTGAATCTTTCAGTAAATGCATAGAAAATAGAACACACAACTCAGAAGTAACTGCCCAAGTTGTTGCCTCCTGCTTGAGGACTGAAGTGTTAACAGTGATCATTTCTTTCTCGACAGGTTCTTCTTGAAGTTTTTTCTCAAATGCAACCAAAATTGCCTAAAGAATGCAGGAAACCCACGTGACATGCGGAGATTCCAGGTGGGTCAGTCTGGTCTTTCTTAAACCTTTATAATGACATGTGCATCAGGAGAGAGGGGTGAAGCCTTAGGCAGAAGAAGAGGTGGAGTGCAGTTATTTCCCCAGAGGTGAAGAGCAGGTGAGGTACTTGGTCCCCTGGCATCTGCTGTTTAGGAGTTTTTTGTTTTTATTCATCAGGAATTGGGCCTGAGCCACCTGTGTTCTCTGGCCCAGAGAGAAATGTCCTTGGAGTCCAGTTATAGCTTCCTGAATGGACGCACATGCAGAAACACCCAGATTCACTAAAGTATATAAAAACGACAGATTCTTTCTTGAAAGTTTTGTAAGCAGAAAACTAATACATAAGAGTAAAACTGTTAAAATTTAAAATAAAACACTTATGCCTGTTCTTTTTCTTTCTCCTCCCCTCTTGCAATCTTGGAAATTGGTAGCAGCAATTCCCTGTTAGCAATGGACCCCCTCAGAAGCAGAGCCTGTCGAGAGTGACATGGGCGACCCCTAGTTCTCTTTCAGAAATTCTTACATGGCATCTAGAAATGTGCCTGGACCTGCCAACCTTTACAGCATGAGTGGTGTGTTAATGTCACTGAGTTATACCTTTACAAAAGAAAAAAAGATCCAAAAATAAATGTCCTAATGTCTACAACACAAAATGTTTGTGGGTTTTAGGAACGACTGCTGAATTCTAGACATTGGACCTCTCTAACTTCAGGTGCTGAGAACCCCCTGGGGATCTTATTAAAATGCTGATTGAAGTCTGGGGTGGGACTGGAATTTCTAACAAGCTCCCAAGTGATGCCAAAGCCATGGTCCACAGTTTGAGTGGTAAAGTTATAGACCCTTGCATTTCTCTCCATCTAATTTTATGGCTAGCTTACTTGCATGGCCAGTGTTAGTTTCCCATCAGAGTAATGACCCATAGACGTATGCTTGTACAGTCCATCAGAGCAATAGCACGGTGCTTAAAGTATACTCTGATGTCTGTTTAGTCAGCTTTTGGTGCAGATTGCAGCGTATGATCTCTGAGAGGCTCCTGAAAAATTTTAGCTGCACATAGTCTCTGAAGTGATTTTATAAAAAGAGCTGAGACTTACTAGTTTTATTAAAGAACAAATTCAATGGGAAAAAGACCTTGTCTCTTGAGTTTCCTGAGGTATTGTTATAAAAATCATCTTGGCCTGCCCACCTTTTGTCTTAACAGAAATAAGTGGGGAGAAGCCAGAGATTTCTAATTTTTCAGAAAATGTTTCTGCCGGCCACTTCCTGACCCCAAATTTGTAAACATAGGTGCTCTCAGCTCCATACAGGATTTTGTGGTGAGTGGGAGTCAGGTTTGCAATGAAGCTGATGAAACCACATAAGCAGTGCTACCAAGTCTGTATTGCCAAGTGTCTTACAACAAGAGTTAGGTTTTAGTATACACTGTTTTATGGCTTGCTTTGGTCTTGAGATGAGCCATCTTTCTCTTTTGGCCAGTTTGGGTTAGGAGGAGCTAAGTACATCTAGGCATGAAACAATTTATACCTAGTAAACATGTCTAATGTCTCATGAATACCAGGACCAGCTTTGCTGTACCTCTCAGGGCTATAGAGTTGAGATGGACTTTGGCGGCATTGGGAACCTAGATGAGCGTTTGTGTAGAATTGTTCAAGACCTAAGAAGATGTTTGAAAGTCTTAAGTTATAGGAATATGGCTCTTATACAAGATGAGAAGTCAATTCAATCCTTTATGAGCATCTAGAAAGTTTTAATTTTGCACATGAAGGATTATTCTTTGCTTAGTAGAAAGACTAAAATAAGGAGGCATAAGTTATATATCTAAAAAGTCATGTGATCTTTAGGGCCTCAATTTCCTCCACTTTAAAATGAAGGTACAATGGTACCTTAATTCACAAACTTAATTCTTTTCTCAATTCTGGTTGTAGAGTTTGTTCCATAATGCAAACTATGCTTGCAATTCAGTTGCAACCAGAATTTTGAAGTGAATTTTGCAACCAGAATTGTGGAAAGAATTAAATTTGTGAACCGAGGCACCACTGTAAAATAATGATTCTAAGGAGAGCATTTTGAGTGAGTGGAGAATTCCAAAAGATAAAATATAAATGTAAATGTTTGAAGAAAAATCCTCATGGCAAATGGAAGACAGGTCATTTATTCAGACTAGGATTTCTCAACCCAGGTATAATTGACATCTCAGACTGAATAATCTTTGGGATTTGGGGTGGTGGTGTTTGCCCCGTGCACTGTAGGCTGTTTAGTAGTGTCACTGGTGTCTACCCACTAGATAACAGTAGAGAACAGCCCCCTTCCCTCCTATGACAACCCAAAATGTCTCTTTGCTATCCCCTCATGGAGAAGAGAAACAATATTGCCCCTGATTGAGAACCACTGGTTCTGAATTATACCTGGTGATCTCTTACCAACTCTTAGCATCCCAAGAATGCAACCTTTGATTAGGTACGAGGGCTGCCTAACACAAGGTACATAGTGAGCATCACAGAAATGATTTATCTGAACCCTGACAATGCCTGTGATTCTTGACAACTCCAAGAATGTTCTCAGTAAGCACAGCGACCTTGGCTACTGCAAAGTCAGGTTTTGAGGGGAAGCACAGGTACATGTCTATCAGGGATGGTAAACTCTTTGTTGGGTCTCAAACTGAACCTGCCTTGTTCCCATCAGCCACTTGCTACCTCCCAGAGAGGACAGATTAACCCTGAAGCAGGATGAACACTCATTTGATATTATATCTCCACACATTCACATGTTCCTTTAATTATAATTTTTATGCAGTCCACACTCAGTCTTATGTATGTAGCACACAGACAATCAGAGAGTGGATGAACTGGTTTGAGAAGTTGGACCAAACCTCAAGTATCCCTGACCCAGTTTAAAAAATTTTTTCAGTCTTTTTTCTTTCATGACTATTTATTGCCATCTTCCTCTGCATCATTTCACACTGTTGGCCATTCCACCCTTCTGGAATCCATCTCTTCCCTGTGGACTTTAGGATCCATTCATTCATTCGCAGCACCCTCCAGTGCAATCCCAGGATGCTGTTTGTCTGCCCTCCTGTGGGCGTTGGCATTTCCCACCTTTCCTTCAGACATCCAGATCTTTCCTCACTTACAGCTCTGCTGAGTGTCTTCTCTGCTCCTAGCATTGCTGTGCTACCAGTTTGTGCCCTGAGGACTTTGGAGCTTGGGCCTCCAAGACCTGTGCTTAGGTTCAGGTGTAGCTGTCCGAATGCCTGCTGGAGGACTCCAGAATCTCCATCTCATAATCCCCAAACGGAACTCACTGTCATTCTCACTTTTTTTCCTCCACATTAATCTGCTATCTCCTCCTCTGCCCGCTGGTTCACTGCACTGGTTCATTTCTAATTTCATTAAGTGCCAGGCAGATGACTGTTTCTATCGGCATCTACGTTCAGTGTGTTCCATATTTATGTGTGTAAACACAGACCCGTGTCGTGTGTCTCCCTCTATGTATTCCCAAGGATATTGGTGATGATGATGATAAAGCTAACATTTACTGGGTACTTATTTTGTGAGAGGCATTATGTGAAGTATTTTATGTGAATTACGTTTCTTCTCTCAGTATCCCTCTTAGAAACATGCAAGTGTGGATGATTCCCACTTTATAAATGAGGAAAGAGACTTACCATGGGTTAAACCATGTGTTCAAAGTTACACACCTAGTAGGTGGTGAGGCTGTGATTTAACCCAAGCAGTCTGACTGAGATATTAGCTATCTCTTTGGAACAATAAAGAAATTGTCCACACTCTGTAGGCAGGTACATGGAGAGGCAGTAAGAGGAGCACTTAACATTTGAGAGTCACAGAGACGACTTAAGAAAAGCTCTTGAATACCCAGAAATCTTGAGAGGGGCTTTCCAAAAGGCATTAGCCCTAAAATAGCTTCAAGACACATCTACCTGAAGAGCAGTTTCACACCACCAAAGTTCATCAAGCCAGGGGGGAGTTGTGTGGAGGGGAACTGGCCTGAGCGTTGTTGCAGAACAGAGCGGCAGAGCTGGTCAGCTTTCGCTTGTAGGCGCTTTGGGTAAAGGAGCTCTCCTGCAGTGGGCAGCCTGGGTGTCACTTCACCTAGGGAGTTTGGGAAGTTCCTCCAGGCAAGAAATCCCATTCCCTGACGTAGGGTATGACTGAAGCAGCCCTCAGACACCCTGTTAAAAAATCATATGAGAGCTGGTTACGATGGTGCACAACTGTAATCCCACCACTCAAGGGAGGCTGAGTCAGGAGTATCACGAGTTCGAGCCCGGCCTGGGCAACTTAGCGATTTATGGAGACCCTGTTTCAAAATAAAATAAATCCATAAATAGAGAGGTCCGAGGATGTAACTAACTGCCAAGGCCCTAGATTTAATCTCTAGAATTGGGGAAAAAAATCATACTGAGGTTCTTAGGTCTTACAACTGAAGCAAGAGAGGAGGTTTTCCCCACAGCTATCCTGGCTGACAGAGGCGGCTCATAATGACACGCTGAAGGTGTCTTATGAAAAAAGTAGATATTTCCATGATTTTCCTCCTAGCACATGAACTGAGAAGCCAGTTTCAAATATTTTTATGTCCCTATTGCCTTGGAGGGGGAGTGAGACAGTGTCTTTTTTGGTGTGAAACACCTCAGGTCTACTCTTAACCTATCGAACCCGACTTCTGAGACATCTGATGGGAAGCACCCTCCCCTGCCTATTAAGTGGCTCTCTCCAGCTGTCACTGTCACCGCTTCTGTTCCATCCCATTCTGTATGCTTTCAGGCCAGCCTGATCTTCACACAGCAATGCAGAGCGTGTCTCTTCTGAACAGCAATCAGGGGCCTGTGTAGGTGACTGAGAAGGACATAAGAAAGGTTGTTGATCCCCTGACATGTAAAGACATTCTGTCAAGCAAACTCAGCCTCACAGCAGCTGGGTTTCTGGTATGTAAACAGAGACTGCTTAATTACACAGGTCATGTCAATTAGTGTGACCTGAGTGTTTTCAAGAAATTAATCACTTTCCGCAGAGCTTGGCTATGTTCATACTTTAAGGCAGTATGGCATAAACCTTGTAGAAAATCTGGTACAATCTTTTTAAAAAAAACTTATAATGAATGTTTTCCTTTGAAATTCCTAGGCTGGGGTAAGAGTAACAAACTTGCTCAAATACAACAGTGGATATAGGCTTCATTCAGGTCTGTTGGGTGTGGGGAAAGAGGGGGGAAGGAGAGGAGGTGGAACTGGGGATGAAAGAGCCCATGACACAGGGAGAAATTAAGTGTGACTAAATGAGCCCACCTCTTCATCTTGACACTGAGGAGATGCTAATGTCAAAGGACTGTGTTAAAACCTTGTCACAGTCTGGTTTTTTAACTGACAGGAGCCAGACAATTCCAGGCTGAGATTTAAATCCTTATCTATAGCTTTCCTTGTTGGGACTGGCAGAATGAAGGTAGTGAGGAGAGGAACAAGAATTGGGTTCAAACTGTCAGTGATGCCGTGACACCCAGGGACTGGAATACCAGATCAATTTCTACATGTATTTTCTTCTTTCAAAAACGTTTTTACATAAGCTTTAAATCTGTATCCACATATAAATACTAGATCTAGGGCAACACCATGTGTGAATATAGGTGTAAGCTAGCTTCATTCATTCACACAGTCATTGCAGTGGTATTTATTGCAGTACTAGTGGTAAGTCTATCATGGTGAAGAAGAAAGAGGCTTTGCCCTAATGAAACTTGTGTTTCAATTCCAATCTGTTTTTAAGGATAACACTAGCTGCTATAACCGATCCATCAAAAATATATATAATGGCCCTCATAGAGCAGAGGGCTCTTTCTTGCTCTCATAATAGTACTCAGAGGCATTCCTGCCTTGGTGAGTGGATCTTGTCTTTGAAGGGATCCGGGAACCTGGGATCTTTGTTCTATGCCTCCCTGATCCTCTAGAACCTTATTGTCTCAATTATCTAGGTGAAGGGTATACAGAGGGGCATGTGGATGTCCTAAAATCCTTGGATTAGAAATAGTCTTTGTTCAATCTGCTCATAGCCCCGTTGGCTACAAGTCAGTCACATGGCCAACAATAACCACAGAGAGGTCTCTAGTTGTGCAGCCCAGGAAGAGGATTAAATGGATAAGTAAGGAATAATTTCCATTAGCTACCAATGGAGATGTGAAAAAATAATTACAAATAACTAGAAATTTTAATTATTGCTCTAAAGAAAATTAAACAGGATATCGTGAAAGAAAAACAGTGAGGGTGGGAGATGGGAACCTTTAAAGTTGGCAGCCAGAGGAGGTGGCATGTAAGTTCAGAGCTAAAATCAGAAGTACAGTCATCCTCCATGTCCACAGATTCCACATTCATAGTTTCAATCATCTGCAGCTAGAAAATATTTGGGAAAAAACTGCATCTGTACTAAATATGTATAGACTTTTTCTTATTATTCCCCAAACAATGCAATGTAACAATTATTCGCATAGTATTCACTTTGCATTAGGTACCATGAGTAATCTAGAGACTATTTAAAGCATATAGGAAGATTGCATAGGCTCTGTGCAGACGCAGTGCCATTTTGTATGGAGCACTTGAGCATTTATCGGGAGGGTGTTCTGGAACCAGTTCTTCACAGATAGCCAGGGAAGACAGGGAGCATGCTGAGAAGGCTCACAGGAAAGTGGTAAACAGAGGGAAGGAACAACAAACGTAAACCCATGTTTTTCTGAGATGATAAACAGTCTTCTTTGACTTAGTCATTTGCATAGGAGATGTGGGAAACCATCACGTTATTCTTCCCAATTCTCATAAAAATATGTTTTTCTTTTAAGAATGATAACATCAGTTATAACATGAAAAGGCAATTCCTTGTTTTTTAAAGTAAATTCTAAGAAATTGTGGGGGACTTTTATTTATTAAAAATGTCATGGTGTCCCTGAATCAGTATGTTACAGGGTGTGATTAACTTCTTAAAATATGCACCCAACCTCTGCAGTTTCAGTCTGCTTTTAAAGGTGCTTATACAGAAAGAAAAATATTCTCATCCTTCCATTTCTCTCCCACTCTCCTCCACCTGTATCTCGGATGCACTTATATTGTTTTGACAAACAGCACATCTTGCAATTAGATTCTTTACCAACAGAATGCCAGAGGCCTGAGCGGCTTTCACTCTCTCCATACAGAATAATTTCAAGATGTGCTGTGCTGGTTAATTATACTGAAAGCAGCTCTAATGATAGTTTCAGAATGCAGGATTAATTCACATAACATGGTAAATACAAATGGTGAATTTTCAACCTGATATATTAAACTATTATGGCTGATTGGGCCAATGTGTAACTTGGCATGAACCCTATGCTAAGCCTTGGCAGGAAATATGCATCATTGAGAAGGGATCTTCATGAACAGGATTCAGTGAGTGTAGCTGTGCACTTAGAGGGAGTGTATTCCTCCATGAAGTCCAGTTGTCTTTAAAGAACATGTAAAATACATTAAAGGATAGATATAAAGTGTTTGGTTTGATCAGTAATCACTAGTGGGTATTGGTTTTTGGATGCTTTTAGTCATTGAGATTTAACAACAAAATATTCTTTAGATTTATCCACTTTTTAAGTTGTACCATATAGAGCTCTTATTATATGTCAGACACTGTGCTAAGTGTAATATATATATATATCTCCATTCTTGTTTTTCTACCACTCTGTCTCTTGTCCATGTTGCCCTAATCAAGTATGTTGGCCTTCCTTCTCTCCCCTCATTTCCTTTGAATACACCGAAGTCATCTGTGCCTCAGAATCTTTGCATTTACAATTTTGTCTCCCTGGGAATCTCTTCTGTCACATTCTTGAATGATTAGATACTTATTGCTCTTATTTCAGCCAAACTGTCACCTCCTCAAAGACATTCCTCAATCACCCAAGCAAAACTAGCTCCTGTCTAGCTAAGCATTTTCCCTCTTTTATTTCTTCTTAGACGTTATTAGAATCTAACACTTGCTTTTATTGCTTACTTAGTGATTGTCTGACCCCCCTCTACATTCCTAGTAATAAGTAACTTCCGGGTAGGTAAGTGTTTTATCTATCCTACTCATTCTCCCTTCTCTAGGACACAGAATAATGCCTGACACATAGTCGGCTTACAACTCAATCCCACAGTTGACTTATCTGAGGTTACAAACTAGTTGTGATGGAGTTTGGAGATCAAAGTCAGGTCTATCTGACCTGTAACCTGAGCTGCTGACAAATTCCCTTGGCTTGTTCCTGACTTCCATGCTCATCTGCCGTAGTCCCCACATTAGAGAGCAGCGTGACAACTCTGTATGTTTAGTCCATGTCTAGTCAAAATGGGGACACATAGGCGGGGGGCACCAGTTACAGTTGCAGTTACATGAAAGAGTTACACACCAATGACCTCATCAAATGTGTCCTGATCCACCATGGAAAAAGTGAAGTTTAGATCACTGATGAGCTTTTAGGGTTTAGCATGTGTCCCCATTTGGGAGACAGAAGCTAAGTCTAGGTTTTCACAGGCCTGAGCTTGTTCAGCACGGGATCTGAAATGTCTGCTCTTGTGTTTCTGTTAAGAAATAGTTTTGCTTTGAATTTTCAGTGTAGATTTAATTCAGCTAGCCACTCCCTTCCTCCAGCAGTTCCACACTGTTACATTCTGTAGGTTCACGCGTCCTCCATAATTTTTAATGAGTTATTTGGGATCGTTCAACCAGACAGAAACTAGCAATCAGGCACATTTCTGAGAATATCTCATTTTATACTGTTCAAGGATATTTTAAAGGACAAAGTTAATGATGACCTAAATGTTGCAGACCATTTTTACGTAAATAATACTTAAACTGTAGTCAGCCGTGTAGACTCCGTAGATTTGTACTGGAAGGTACCAGCAGAATCCAGAGAGCCAATTTAAGCCTGTGCCGTGTGCTGAGAGGCCAGGGGGTGTTGTGAGTAAGAAGTACACTGGGACTGCGGAGGGTTCCCTTCAGGCTTGCCTCTGCTCTTAATTTGTCTTATGGCTCTGAGGATGTTTTAAAACATCTCGAGCCTTAGTTTTCCAAGCTGTAAAAGGAGGTGTTGCACAAATTTGCAGTGTCATAACTATTGAGCACCCCTTTTATCATTTTATCCCAGAGACACCATGTGACAACATATTTTTTCAATCTAGTTGCATTTTTAGAGTAAAAATCACACTCTTTGGTTTAAAATTATTCAAAGCTATGTAAAACTGTTAGTTCTGAGCTTCTCATGTGCCTGACATAACCAGAGTTTCCATCTGGACTAGATGTGGTCTTAGACAAGGGAAAGTTATTGAATACTTAGTATGCAGCCTCTTTTGGCTGTATTTAGGATTCCCCTTCTGCCACTGTTGTCCCCTTTGCTACATCTTAAAACTCTTAGTTGAAAGCTGTTAGATTAGTTAATTTTGTAAGTCTCTAATCATTTGACACATCTGTAAAGAAGTGATTTAGCAGTAGGTGGGGGGAAATGTCGGCTGTGAGTGATTCAGGGTAGAAATTTAATTCCTTTAAAAGTATATAGACTTTTATTTTATGGAGTAGTTTTAGACTTACAGAAAAAAATGGATGGAAAGTCCATGAGAGTTCTTCTATACCACCACAAGACTCTGACTCACTTTCTACAGAGAGCCTTCCTTCGTCTTCGTTGAGTTCCAGGAAGTTTTATTTGTAATCCCACGGAAAACTTATTGGAGTTCTAGTGAGTTAATTCCAATCTACCACTTCCAGTGCAACTCATAGTGAGAATAAAGACATGAAGGCATATTTGTAGCTGTGGGGAGCCAAGGGGTCCAAAATGCAGCTAGGATAATGGCTAACCGGAACAAAGGCCTCGACCCAGGACCTATTCAGGGTTTTATTAATTCATGAAGAAGGGAGTGGCTTGAGGATGAGTGACTGTGAGCATGGTGAGAAGTATGCGAGCTCTGTGAGCTGGGCTAAGTAGGAAACCTGAAATCACTTCTGCAATATACAGAGAGAAGGATCTGCAGAGAAAGCAATCTTTATGACACAACTGAGGTAGTATCTAATATTTTGGGGTTGGTGCTTCAGCTCTCATGTGTAATCTTTTATGCCCCTGGAAGGCATAACCTTTTATCTTAAGGTTCAATCCCAGCCGACAGTATGGAGCAGGGCTCTTCATCCTACCCCGGCTCACACATGTCTTTTGGGAGCTACTGGGACAGGGAAACACTGCCCTGTCACCTTGCCTCAGAGACTGCACATCAGCACCTTGGCTGGACCAGTTTGCATCGCTTAAAGCCAATTGAAGGGATAAGGAAAAGTCCTAGCCAGCTCTGTACATATCAGTACAGGGCCAGGGTTAGCCAAAATGGAGATTATTGCTCTTGTTTCAAGGAGAGTCATCCAGGTGGTCCTCCACACATGTCAGAAACTGTGGAAATAATCAGGAAGTTGGAGGCCTGGGTACCTCTGAAGGTACCTGTGAGGTAGGCTTAATACCTTGTGTGATACATTTGTTACAACTGATTTGCCAAAATTGATACATTATTGTTAACTAAAGCCCATATGTGTGTTATGCATTGTATAGGTTTGGATAAATCCACGATGCTGTGTATTCACTATTACAGTACTACAGAATGGTTTCACTACCCTACGAAGCCCTTCCTCCATCTCTTCATTCTGCCCCCCTCCCAAACTCCTGGCAACCAGAGCTCTTTTCCCTGTCTCCATAGTTTTGTCTTTTGCAGAATGTCATTTAGTTGGAATCACACAGTGCACAGTCTCTTTAGATTGGCTTTTTTTCCATTTAGTAATATGCATTTAAGATTCATCTTTGCCTTTTTTTGTGGCTTGACAGCTCATTTCTTTTTATCACTAAGTGATATTCTATTGTATGGATTGCCAGTTTGTTTGTCCATTCACCCTTTAAAGGACATCTTGGCTGCTGATGCCTTATATTTAGTTGAATCTTTTATTGTTGTAATTGTAGATTCATATGCAGTTGTAAGAAGTGATATGGACACATCCATGCATGCATTAGTCTCCTTTACTAGCACTATATTTTTTTGCAAAATTAACAATAATATTATAACCAGAGTAAGGACGTTGATATAATCCACTCAACTTATTCAAATTTTGCTAAATATACTCATTGCATGGGTATATTTTTTAATATTATAAAATGTTATGGCAGGTATAGGTTTGTATATCTGCCACCACAATCAGAATATGGGCCATTTCCATCACCACAATGATTCTCCCCTCATACTTTTGTGGTACCCATGAGCACCTGTTTCCCAGATTTTCTCCTCCTATCAGAACCCACATTTTCTCCTTTTACCAGAACCCGGGTCAGACTGGACTAAGGACCACCATGATGGCATTGTTTTAATGCAATCAAAATCCTATCTCAAAGTACAGTCACATTCTGCTGCATTGGGGCTAAGGGATTTACCTTTGAATTTTTGTGGAGGGAACACAATTCAGTCCATAAAGTGCAGCATGCAATCTCTTAGAATTGCCTTTTTTCACTCTACATATTTCTTTGAAGATTAAAACAGATGTGTTGATGGTTTGCAGTTTTTAATTGCTGTGTACTATTCCACGGAATGTTGCTCAGTGTCTATTTATTTCATATACTTTGAGATACTGCTTTTAGAGCCTTATTATCAAGAGCTCTGGATTAGTGCAAAAATAAAATGAGCTGAACTCAGAGGTAAAGCAACCATGGACCAGCTTTACTACTAAATTCCTTCTACTGAGCTTCCATGTGTTAGCATTGAAAACCAAGATTTATAATTTTTTAATAGCTACTCAAAATTAACTTGCTGAAGTGGTTATTTTCTGGAGGAGTTACTGCCAACATATTATAAATTTAAAGACTGAAAAAATTATATATATATAATAAAATTCCACAAAATTCAAAGATAATAAAATTCCACAAAAATTCAAAGATAAATCCCTTAGCCCCAATGCAGCAGAATGTGACTGTACTTTGAGATAGGATTTTGATTGCATTAAAACAATGCCATCATGGTGGTCCTTAGTCCAATCGGACCCGGGTTATATATATATATTTGGTACTAGGAATCAAACTCAGGACCTTGCACTTGCCAGTGCTTGTGCCACTGAGCTCTAGCTTAATCGTTCCTCTGAGTCTATATCTGTTGGGGAAATATGCAAAGATGCAGATTTCAAGTCTTTCGGTTGTTTTTGTCATAAGTCCTTCTTCCACATGGGCTACTACTTCATGTAACATTCTGCTCATGACTGATTTAGCCACTTTTTGGAAGTAGCTTACAGAAGTTCTATTCCCTGAATCTTAGATTTTATAGTTAGAACATACAAAGCCTCCTGTGCAATGTCAAGGGAAGAGGGACAGCCTGTGAAGTGATGATGAGGGGAAAGTAATCAATAACAAAACTCCGAAACCTTCACTGATGTGAGCTACTGGGAAAACTAGAAAAACATGACACGATGTCTAATTTAAAGACAAGTTTCAAAGCAGCAAGAAGTCACTCAGTTTCGAGTCTAGAACATAACGGCCTAAGGTGGAAAAACATTCTAGAGAGTAAAATTACTCAAATCAGCAAGAACTGAAGGCCTAAATCTTATGACACTGTGCTGGGACGACGAAGATCTTTGAAATCTGAAGATTTCATTGATTGGTGAGCATAGGAGAAAATACTCTTGATTCTTTTTTGTAAATAACTGTTTATGCTGGATCTTTAAGAGGCAGTGCTTCCATTTATCACCCCAGAACCTTATTTGAACTTTCTATTTGACATCACCTACAAAATGACAATGCCGTACTGCTGGTACTGATTTGTATGAGCTCTTGGTACGGACCAGGAGTTAACCAGGCCACTTTGATGTAGTCAGCCTCGTAGTAACCTTAGGAATTAAGTGTCAGTACTATTCCCACCTGAGAGACAGGGACACTGGGACTTAGAGAGGTTAAATTTACCTGGCCAGAGTCATATCAACTAAGAAATATAGGGAGCGGAGAACCACCCACTTTGTGTCTAATTCTTTCAAATTCTAACTAGAGCGGGTAGATGATAAAAATAATAAGCTCTAGGGATATCTACATCCGGGAAAGTATACAACAGAGCAAATCCTGAATCACTGATAATGAGTCAAGAGATTGAAAATATTAGTGTAAAATCCAACACTCTTCAGGCGCCCATAGACTTCCCTGCTATTATTATTACCCCTTCTACCAAATGCTGTCTCCTAGAGGGTAGGAGTCAGACAGAAGGTACCGTGGGGCATGGAACATGCTGACTACTACTGACTGGTGCGTCTTTGGACTACTGTATTTAAAGCATATTCCCCCAGTATAAATTTGATTCTAAAAAATACAGCAACAACAGTATATATATGCACAATCCTAACCCTGTGTACTAGTCCAATATTAATTTCAGGAGATACAGCTTGAGATGTAGTTTATCCTCATGAATAAACTGACACAAAGTATTTCAAAAATCATCCAGGGCCACTGGAGCACTCTGTAAGGAAGGAAATATTTTGTTTGTCTTGTCCACTATCATAGCCACCTGTGGCTACTGAGCCCTTCAAGTGTGGCCATGGAGACTAAAGGAGTAGAATTTTAAATTTTACTTAGTTTAAATTTAAATAGCCGCGTGTTTGTACCGGATTGCTCAGTGACATTCTAAAAAGGAAAGGTTGAGTTATACAGATGCCGCGCAATTTGCAAACATATCTGTTCTTCATGATCCCGTCCTCTCATTCTTTGGACAGAGGAGCGAGAAAGGGGATAAAGAGGGAGGAGGTGGTTGAATCTGAGGGCAAAATAATTTTCTCTGTTTATGTGTCCTAAATTCAAGCTGTGTTTTATTGACAAAATTTGGGAAGGCTGCAGATTTGGCAGACCTGTCTGTCCCCTTGACTGCAGGCCTGTGGCAGCACCTCGTTAATCTTATGTTGAACTATAAAGGCCCTCTTCCTTCCTACCACTGGCCCAATTTTAAAGGAATCTTTAGTATTCCTTTCAAATCTCACAGACTTTTTCTTTTCAACAAGTTGCTCTGTGGATTAATAGCAGCGTATCTTATTGAAATTATTTCAAATTGGAAGGGCAGAGATTATTTTGGGGTAGTGGGGTTGTCTGTGAATTTTTGAGGGGCAACCAGCCACTCATTTTCAAGAAACAATGGCATAGGATTCTCTGTATTATCTTTTCTCCAGTTTTGATTGGCCTCACGGGTGATTCTGCTACACAGGTGGCTCTGGTGGCCCTTCTCTCACTAAGCAAAGAAAAACATACACAGTATAGTTTCTCTCCTCTTAACCATTTTTGCACATTTTTATTCAATGTTAGGAATTAGATGACAGTGTGTTTAAAAGATACTATTTTGAACCATAAGTTTGTAGCGCTTGTATCCTACAGGTGCGTGCTGAACTGTCATTGCTTTCTTTTTCTCTGAAGACAGACCTCTCGAGTAACCACCTTCTATTTCCTGAGCCTGGAAACAGATACTGTTTGGGATTCCTTTTATAGTATCTTCAGCTAACGACTCCAGTGACCGCTCAAATGTGGTCTTGTAGTAAATCAAAATTTCTGTGAAAGACTAGCTGTGTTACATAATTGTTACTGTCCTGCAAAATCAGCTCCCTGACAAAAAGGAAAGTGAGTTTCTCTTGCACTAAATGATACTGACTCTGCCATTGCACATAATGGTTTTGGAAAATAATAGGACACCCCCTCCACCCTTAAGTTGATGAAGCGTGAGGATCAGCTTCAGGTTGTCAGACCAGGTCGGCCAATCATGAATAAAGTGAAGAACTACCTTGCGAACCTTCCATTCCTTCCCGTGAGTGATTTGTTCTAGATGGAATCTGGGATTTTGCAATGACTAAGGAGAACACCCTAGGTTCAGCGATGGGCTCTCAATTATTTACTGTGCATTTTAATAACATAGATTTAGAAGATAAAATCAGCTCAGTGATACATCATGGGCTGCGTGTTCACATTTTTCAGTTCATTGACATCACTGAGGCTCCGGGGAAGGGGGTTATATTTTCAGGTAAACCAGAGGAATGGTGGAATTTTTACACTATGGACAGGTTGATAAGGACTGGCTTTGAAAGAAGGGAACATGGCCAGGCAAGGCTGACGATTTCTAGGCAGGGGCCAAATTCTGGTGCTTTCCAGGGCCCATCACGCTATAAAACCGCTGTGTTACACCAGACTGTAGAAGTCAGTGCCCCCTTTAGCGCACTGAGAGAAAAGGCTTCCTTGGAAACTGAGGCCCCAGTTTGTGCCAACCTTTGTTAAGCAGTTCACCTCTTCAGAGGCTAATGCCTCTCAAAACCAAGAACAATTAAAGCTAGAATCTTTCTCAAGCAACTGGGGAATTGAGCAAAATAAATCAGAAATCCTCAGCCTTGGCTCTGGAGGCTCGCCTCATTATGAGAGCAGATCTATTAGCCCTCTTGCCATTGTCTTTCATTTCTCAAGTGACGTGATTCTAATTAAATTAATCTGCATGTCAATCTATCGGTGATCAATCAAAGAGCCCGAGGTTTCCCCTATGCTGCGGGGTGCTTGCGGCTGACAGGAGCTGATAATGGAGGAAGAAATAAACTGTCGGGCAAAGTTAATTAGTCAACATAATAGGTGGATTAAACGGGAGCTGGCTGATTGCTGTTTCTCGTGTCAAAGCATGAGGTGGGAGCTGAGGCTGCAATTACAGACAATTATTATATTTGGTTGTAAGAGGTCACATGAATAAACATATCTCTGTGGGTTTCGGTGTTAATCCCCTTCCCCATTTCTCATAAGGAGAAGTGTAGGTCATTTCTGCTCATTGTTTTAGTCACAGGTCTCTGGCGCACACCTTTGCCTTGCCGCCCTCTAGCAAAGCAGACTCAAGAGTCAGTCTATGAGGCGGGTTGGGTGTCCGAATTACGCCTTGGGCCAGTCCCACAATTTTTTTTTTTTTCTTCCTTTGCAGCAGGTCTAAGACCCTCCCTTCATGAATGGGGATTTTTTTCGAGGCGGGCATGAGAGTGACAGTGGTGAGGGGGATTTTGGTCTGATTAATCAAACTAACATGGGAAGAAAAAAAGTCCAAGAAACCTCAGAGATACCCAGGAGAGAAAAATGCATTCCCAACTCTCACTGAACTGTCTCTTTCATTTCTCTATCCTCTTCACCCTGACACAGTGGGGAGGAAATATTTTAAAGATTCAAAAGACTTTTATTTGCATGATCAACTGTGATATCTGCTTCAGCGTCTAAACTGAAGGGTAATTTAGGTGAAACACAACCGCCCTTGTGTAAAAAAAAATATGCTAATAAAGATCCTCTTGTTAAAATTATGGTTAACAGTGTACCTTCTACTGTATAACTATAAACTGTGCAATTTTACTTAATACTGCATCAAAAGCGTTCCATGCCAAAGACCCACTCATCAATAGCTCCTCTTGTTAGAGTTGTACAGCATAAGCACCAGTTATTATGTGAAATAGCTATGCAATTTTCTCAGCTCCCAGCTGTTATTTATTTAACTTGAGTTTATTACCCACCATGCTTTTATATTAAAATGTTCATTCATTTTTCTCTCGTATCTTTAGGTCGTGGTGTCTACAACAGTCAACGTGGATGGCCATGTCCTGGCAGTCTCTGACAACATGTTTGTTCATAATAACTCAAAGCATGGGCGGAGGGCTCGGAGGCTTGACCCCTCGGAAGGTACGCCCTCTTATCTGGAACATGGTAGGCGAATCATTTTCATTGGTTGGCATTGTTACTTTAACTGTGAATTTATTTGGTTTCTTTCTTCCACTCCACCACATTTTCTACTACTATTTCAAATTCCAAATGTCCTTTTGAATAATATTGATCCTTTAGGGTTTTTTAGTTCTCCAAATAAGAGTCCGGGTATTTAAAGACAGGGAGATGCTCTTAGAGGCCCACTCTATTTTGGTGCGGGGCTCTGGAATGGTTGATATCTTTCCTTTAGGTTATGAGGAGAAAGAGCTCTGAACTACTGCTTTACTTTAAGCTACCGTTCAACTACAAAATAAGGAAATGCTAGGTCAGAGGGAAAATCAGAAAAGCCCATACAAACCTGCCGGTGCTTTTGTGTAACTACCTGTTGAATTTTGGTCGGAGGTCAGGTCCAAAGTCTGAGTTAGAAGTGCATTCTGAATGTGATACCCAGGTCAAATGTCCTTCCTGTGCTCCATGTATGGCCCTCCCCTCATTGCCGTGTGATAGTGCTTGCTTTATGGAGGTAGACTTTGGTAGGGAGAAACCATATTCATCTTGAGTGTGAGGGCAAATTAGTGGTGCTTATGAAGGGACTAGAAACCGATAAAATTTTATTTCCAGGGGGAGTGGATACTACTCAGCGGAAAAATAGGCTGGATTGCGTGCATGTCTAAATATTCTCTGTTGTGTGTCTATATAGCAAATCTATCTATCCACCCATGTGTCTATCCATCTGTCCATCCATCCGTCTGTCCAACAATCAGTGACTGAGACTGTTGGATACCAGTCACCACGCTGCACTCTTTGTAATATCCTCTAGTTAAACTCTTAACCCGTTTCCTTCACTTTACTTTCCAATTTGCTAGGTCAGCAGGATTCTTTGAGAATATTACCACACAAATTATCATCTGATTGCCTGATTTTTCCATGGGCCACCAGCTGTCCATGATATAATTCATAAGGTAGAAAACTCCTTTTCCTGCCAGCATCCCAATTTAATAAACATACCACTGTCATCATTTTTGCCTGCTCTCCCCCCCCCCCGCGCTTGAAGGATGCACCAACAGTACATTTTATGCACCAACAGTACATTTTATTAATTAGCCAGATGTAACACTCTTAGAAGGAATTCTTCACCACATTCAGTTTTATAGTCCTTTAAAGGAAACCATCATCTTTCAAAAGCTGCTTCTTTATGGTTTCATTAGTGCTGAGATGAATGGATATTACTTTTTGCAGGAGGCCATTTGAAACACCTGCTCATGATTACAATCCTAGTTCCATTTCTGTACTTAAAATTATTCTGATACTTGCTTTAAAGTAATGTTACCTTTTTAATACCTTTGGAGTCACTCAAGGCATTGTATGTCTAAAGATGTTTAGAAGAAGGGAAGAAAAAAAGCTAGGTAAATACTTAGTGGACACCATTTTGAGGAGCCCTGAATTAGGAACTGAGGTTATAATTTTTACTGTGACTTGGTACTTGCAGTGGGTTTGCCCTACCTGGGGGACAAATTTGACAATCAGCTTGAAATCTGTGGAGTGCACAGTTTCAAAAGATGCTCCAAGTGCAGGCCACACCTATGTCTCATTTCTTCTCTCAGGAAACCCGTAAGACAGATCATGATACCATGTCAATTATCCCTCCAACAACAACAACACAACACCTCCCAAAGCTAACAAGTAAAATCCAGCCTGATACCAAGAGTATCTCTAGGGGGTGGAGCTCTGTAGCATTATTTTCAAGTGTGATGTGTGGGACTAAGTCTTGAAATAGGTATTAGGAACCCTAGATTCAGTTCTGCCTTTCACTACGGCCGCTGTGCGCTCCTGCACAAATCACCTTAGCTTTACAGATACCAGGCTTCCGTTTTAGTAAAAAGAAGGTGATCTGTCAGGTTGTAAAAAGAAAAATTGAATCTGTGTTTTGGGTGGGAGCAGGTAGTGTTGATAAGGGAAGTGGGCTGGGTGGAGACTGAAGACTAAGGAGTGCATGCTCTGCTACCCCAGCCCAGACGGTGTCACTAAGGGGAAAGCGAACCCACTGGGCCAGGTGTTTGGTAAAGATTCAAACCCTTGTGATTTTTAATGGTTGATAAATACTGACAAAATGTTTGGACACTGAAGGGAGCTGAGGGGGAGGGGGCACTTAGAAAGAATGCATCACAGGCTATTTGCAACCCTGACTGAAAACAGCTCTAAATGTTCTCCCAGCTCAAGATTTCTCTTCTCTAGGACTACATATTAATATTTTAGTTGGGATGGTGTATTGTTCTAAATTTTAAGGGCAACGTTTTATTCTTTTACTTCAGTTTACCAGCCCACAATGGCAATGGCTGCATTCAGATAGTCTTCAAGAAAATGCTGACATTTCACTATATATCAGTAGTTAGCCATTGTTGGGGGACATGACTATGTCCCATGTCCCTCAGCTTGGGATTTCACATTCACCCCAAAGACTTCCTTTACTTCTGTCCAGTAGAATGAAAGGGGAGACACGTTTAGATCCTTAGTAATGAAGCAGTGCTGGTATAGTAACACAGAAATCCGTTCCTCTGCAGTGAATCAGCTAACCACACATAACCACCCACTCATTTAGACACTTCAAGCCCATACATAAATATCTGCTCAGCAAAGGGTAACTACTGAACTCTTTTGTTTGTAATGTGTGGGAGTGGACCTCCTTGCTAACTCATGTTGGTTTGAGAGAGATACTGGATCTCACCACTGAAAAATCCCACTTTAAAATGTCTTGTTTCTGAATCATTCGCTCCTCTGTCTCTCCACTCCCACCCTTGCCTCAGACAGCTCCTGCATAGAGTCTGCAAAGCGTGCTCACCCCTGGAGACTTGTGGCAATCTTCATTTTCCCCCATCCTGGGCTCTTTACCACCTCATTTACAGGTAGCCTGAATTATTTTGAGCAGCTCTGCACATCTCTATTTATATCCTGCTTGTCAGACTGTTGGAGGAACGTTCCTTTCGTGGCTTATCTTTCTGCATATAAGTGGAGACAAGATCATGGTTTACATTGCGCGCTGTCTTCCCTGAGTGACCCATGGGCTCAATGCCCCCGTGCTCAGATAAATGTCCCTATATTTCACCTATGAGGTTTGACACAGGCAAATTTATTTCATAGGAACTTGCATGGCCTAATGAGGGTGAATCCTGGCACACAGTAGCTCATGGTAATTCCCCCCTCCCCCTCACATTTTCTTCATTCATAAATACTGGGATTTTCTTCGGCTGGATATTTATGGGCGCATTTAGTGAGGCTGCTTCTTTAAGCGGTAGCTTTATGGAAGATGCACAGTTGTGCAGGGAGACAGCCTCCAAATGTAACTGCTCTCAGGGTTCCAAGTTTTGAAAAAGCAGGGGCTTGGGACCAAGGGAGCTGCATGGTGGCCTCCTGCAGAGATGAACAGCACTAGCCTGTATGCTCACCTTGTCCTCCAGTGAGTCGGGACTGCTCTCTGGGGAGCTTTGCAGGGGTTGGGGAGTGTTGTTATTGTCATTGTTGTTCTCCGTGAGTTTCAGGTTGTGTTTACTTGAATCTAAGGCCGATTGTGGCATCGGTTTCTCTATTTCTTCCCCTGTGGCAAAATGTGGTGCCCTCGCCATGCGAAAGTGCACAGACCCTGTCAGCTTGCATGCGCTAACACTTTATTATCTAATGATCTAATATGCAACAAGGCAAAGTGCCGGTGCTCATCATCCTGACACAGAATGCCGGGAGAACTGACTAAATTACTTTATGTACCATTAGCGCTAGCAGCCATGGTGAACTCACCGGCAGCATTTATGCAAATGCCTGTGAATACACTCTAGTGGCTTTGTCAGGAAGCCAGCTGACAAGCAGTTTAAATGCTCATTTTGGGGGCATATGTACAGTTTTCTCTTTTTGCTGTGCATCTGTTTTTCTCCTTTCTCTTCTCTTTCCCTTTTTGGATTGTTGGAGGCCTTTGCACCTCCAAGACCACTGGAGAAAGCTGGAAAGTTCTGGAGCTCATCTATCAGTAGAACGCTTTCCAGCAGGGGGTTAAGACCACAGTCTGGTATTTTGTTCACATCTAGGTTTTTTCGTTTTATTCTTATGAATTTGTACAACCCGCATTGTTTATTTGGGGGAAGAAATAAGTGGGATTTTTTTGAGAGTTTTCAGAGTAATAGCATTTAATGGATTCTGACCTGATGTCCTATTTAGTTTTTTTGGCTCAAATATAGTTGTTTTTTTAAAGCACACCCACCTTTTTAAAGTGGAAAATGACTGAAATTTAGCTTTTGCGGGCATCAGATATGAATGAATTAAATTTCCTTTCAAAGTAATTATGAAGATTATAACGTGAAGTAGAAATGTGCTAGGATCCCCAAATAGAACAAACCAAAACAGAAATGGGCTTTGGTCAAACTAAAAATATTCTGGAGAGTGAAGAGTGGTGTTAGACTCACTGTGCCCGTGTCCTGGTTGTAATTACAGCACTGGGGAAATAGAACCAGGTTTTCACCACTACCAGTTAGTTCTGACCTTTGGGTTCCAGCTGTCCCTGGCAATATGGTGTTATTCTTGATCTTTGGCATCTGACCTTCGTTAATCCTTTTGCTCCAGACAGGAGCAGTTTTTGCTCCTGTTGTTTGCCCCTGGGTGTCCAGGATCACTGTCTTCCCTCTACCCAGCTGCACTTAAATTTGTTGTTTTACAGACTTGTGGAGAAAGATGGTTCAAGTTTGGGCAGATTGCTCCAAACTGAGAGAATCACACAGAGTTTTTAACAGAAAGGAGAAGCCCGTTTCATTCTCCCTTTGTGTAACAAGAGCTTAAGGATCAGGCTGACTGCAGAAATCATTTCTAGTCCTGACTCTGCCGTTATTTTGCTGTGTATCCCTGAGTAGGTCACTTTGTTGGTCTGGGCCTTAGTTCATGTGATCCTATGAGAGCTGAGTTGGGGCATCCCTGGACTCCTACTTAGTGTACATTTCTGTATGGGGCTTTGGCGTGAAGCCACCCACACACACCTTCCTGCAGAGCGGGCCTTTGTAGGAACGGGCCTGTGGGGCAACAGAGAAATCCCTTTGCTACTTCTTTTTATTGTTTTTTTTTTTGTTTTGTTTTGTTTTTCCCTGCTATTACGGTTTGGACATGAAGCTTTTGCACTGAGCTACAACTCCTACCCTTTTTTATTTGTATTTTGAGGTAGAGTCTAAGTCACTGAATCACCCAGGCGAGGCCCAAACTTATGCTCCTTCTGCCTCAGCCTCTCAGAGTGCTGGGATTATACAGACATATACCACCGCAGCGGCCTCCAAATATAACCCTTTCTTTGAATCTCTGGCCAAGGAACCAGGTCTCTATAGAGTGGACTTCAAATCATTCATTCATTCTAAGCATCTACACTACCTGCCAGGCACTAAGCTACTGTCCCTATGTTCACAGTACTCATGATGTAAAGAGAGAAGAAAGATATTAAAGGAAGTTTGCAACTAAGTAATTATAGTACTGTGAACAGGAAGACCAATAAAAGGGAAGAGGAATATTGAGGTGTTGGGAATGCCTTTGAGGGAATCCCTTTGAGGGAATCTCATTTATGCCAAATTCTAACAAGTGAATGAATTTTCCCCAGCAAAGGGAACAAAGCAGTTTCTAAGCAGAGGGAACAATGTATTCAGGAAACCAAAGCTGACTGGGACTGCTCATGTTGCATCCAGGTAAGAAGCAGTGATGAGAGAGGAGGCCGGTATGGCTGTGAGGGCCACATCCCATAGCCCTACTGTGTGGGCCGGTCAGGCCTAGGCCTCGGTATTGATGGAATATCACAAGTGTGAGAGCAGGACTTTGATGAGCGCAGTGTCAATTGCATGGGGTCCTGGTGTCTCATAAAACCTCAAGGCAAGTTTTCTCTGAGATTTTTATAACTGTGTTTTTCCCTGCTGAGCTTCGGAAGCTCACCGAGGCATTGGCTGTGCCTTGGTGCTGTTCCCCCGTTACTCTTCGATGCTTCAAGAGTGCCTCTGCTCAACATAGACAAACAGAATTTCCAGAGCTCCTTCACCAGATGGTTTGGTGCTATCAATTTACCTTTTTGTAAATAGTGTAAAAAGAATTTGCTTACTGATGTGTTTTTGAGCATGTGTAGATCCTCACCTTCTTTAAGAATGGAAGGCTGCTCCTTTATTGTACTTATGAGATGTATTTTGCGCCCAAACAAACAAAATCATTGGATGAGTGAAGATAAAATAACAGCAAGTTTCCCTTCCCAGTTTATCTCTCTCCTCTGACCCTGAGCAGTGGGTCAGGGCTCTTGCTGGGTGGAGCAAACATGGAAAGACCACATCATTGACCCCCGTACCCTCCCAGGTACAAAGAGGAGCTAGAGACCTGGAGAGGGCATGTAACCTGTTCACACCAAACAATAAACAAACAGACACACACAACAACAACCAGCCCAGCTAGTTCCTGTCCAAATTCATCCACAGCCCTTTGCGTTTGCCCATGGGATGCTGGCCAACATGTGTAGACTTGAGGGTCGTACAGCTCCATTTCCCTAAGTAACAGTGTTAAGGGAGGAATGGGGTCCTGATGCCTTTACGATTCTGGCTGATGTAGACTGCCTCCAGGTTAACTGGGATCCCAGGAATCAGGAGAAGAGTATCTGTGCAATCCTTCCAGCTCCTTGACAGACATGCACATTCAGAACACAGTGACAGAGGACCCCACACGGACGGTGAGCAGTCCTTGACATGAGGGGCTTTGGTGGAATGCTTCATCCGGACTCACTTAAGCGAGAGCATCTGGGTGAAGGGTTCAGGCTAAGTAGAAAAATATTAGCGTCCTCTTTTGTGAACTGAAGGTGGGGTATTACAACTTGCCAATTGATTTTTCCACTTGAAAAGGGAAGACAGAAGCAATAAGGAACCTTGGGGTTAAGACTACCCAGCCATTTCAGGAAATAAAGCACACAGACCCAAGATTTTCAAGCATCGTATGGGTCCTTTTTCTTTGACTGCTTGGTAAGATGCCTTTGTTTTTTTTTTCCCTTAAAAAAGAAGGGACATGGCAGTAGTCCAGAGAGGAACAAAGATGTGAGTGAAGGCCCATTCCAATGTCTCCCCTGAGTAATTCACAAGGCATATTACATCAGAAATCCACACTAGTGACATGGGAGCCAGCAAGATCTCAGCTTCGTGTGGATTAAAGAGTCTGCGAGTATAATTGGTGACAGAGAGGAACCGGTGCTCAGACTGCTGCTCTGCTTGTTGGTGACCATGTCAAGTAGTAGTAGTAATAACATTGTTATTTTATGTTACTTTTACTATTGATGTTTTTGAGCTATTACCAGCTAATATTCATGGACTATTTACTATATTCCAGCACTATGATAATTACCTATTGACATCATCTTACATCCTTCCACAAATCTGATGAGGTATAATAATTAGTATTTTCATTTAACAGATGAGAAAACTGAGGTTTAGAGAGAGTAAATAACTTAAACAAAGCCACAGAACTAATTAGAATTGGATGTGAGACTTGACAATAGGTCTACCTAAGCACATGGCTCTGTATAATCCTATTATCGATAATCATGGAAACGAATATTCACTGAGCCCTTCTTTGCCTTGCACATACTGTGACAGGCACCCATTGTAAAGATGAGAAAACTAAGGCTAATGGGAGGAGGCAAGTAACTTTCCCAGAGCTGCTCAGTAATTAAACAGTAGATCCAGGGTTTGCCTCTGCTGCTCCTGCACATTATGCTAAGTTATTTCCATCTTCTCTCCCGTTGTCTTTATTTTTTTCCCTCAACACAAATGAGGCACTTGTGCTGGTGTCTTAGATATTTCAAAAGTACCCAAGAACCCACTTACCTTACACTTCATTTTCTTTCAGTAATCTTTTTTTCCCATTCCTGCAAAACATTCTGCTAGCCGAATAAAAAAGTACCAATTTTACTTGGTGACTGGTGCATTTTCTGTGGGGCTGGCAAGATAATAAGGAGGCTGGTGGTTTGTTTATTTGCAAGGGTGTTCTAAACTCATCTCCCTGAAAATCACTCGTTAACCATATGGGCTCTTTGATACATTCACAAAATGGAAAGAAAATAGACTGCGTGGAACCTGAGCTTGTGGGTTAAACAAACGTTAGGATGTGAAGGGTTACTAATCCTCATGCTAGAAATACTACGGGAAACTGATAGGCATTTGAAGAGGCTGTTTTCTTATATGAATTTCTTGACAAACCTGTAAACTGTGGGAAATTTCTAGCAGTTGACATTTTGTTTGATCCAATAAATGAGTGAGCTACACTCAACTATTTTCATAAACACAGTGTGATGTGTTGGAGATGGTGATGTTTTCTGTTTGTTTTGGCCAGAACTCCTTTGAAGCCTGCTTTTTGTTTTATAATTCACTATGCACATGTCATCATTCCAATTGTTTATTTGCACTGATGATTATGCCAAACCTAGGCCCTCTCTATATTATTTTGCATAGGAGCTTCTCTCACTTGAATGCAGAAGACTCCAGTGATGCTGATAGGCAAATAAAAGCTTCCTTGCACTGTTCTTGAACTCTTCTTACAATGAGATATTTAGGAGTGGTGGGCAGGAGTTAGGTTTGTGAAATATTTGTGCATTTTCAGGTATGCTTGCAGAAATACATTAGGTACAGCAAAGGCTTGTACTGCTCTGCAGCATGACTGTGAGGAGGAGCTTAGGTTTCTCTGGGCTTCAGTTTCCTCAGCAGGCTTGGTAGAACCCCTCAGTCTCTCACAGTTTGTTGTCTGAAAGCAGCTGATTTGGTGGGAAGCTCTATTTCTTGAGGAGCTACACACACACAGCCTTAAGGAGCAGCGACCAACATGCCAAGGTGATGGTCCCTCCACAGAAAAGATGTAAGGTCACCTCCTTGTACCTTGGCCTCTCTGCAGGAGGCCTGCAGCTAGCTCTAGGAGGCCTGAAAAGCCCCAGGTATGGCATACAAAGTCATTTGTGCCTTTGCAGCCCTCACACAATGGGTGTTCTCCTGAATCCCTTCAGTGGAGAGGGTGTTTGTATATAATCCACCTGACAGTTAGCAGTGACTTTTTAGACCAATGTTGCCCTTACAGTATGAGGCATAACTTCAGGAGGTGGGGGAAATATTACCATATGTTTAATTGCCATGTTGATGTCAACACATATGCAAAAAAAATTACAACTCCAAAATTGTGATTGCACAGCTAATTATTGGTCAGGGCATGACTAAATTTAAAGAAAAAGTTGATATAAACAAAAATCACAATTAAATAAATAGTAGTCTAAGAGGCACTTAGTGGAATACAACCATGACTGAAGTTTGGGATATACTGTTAGAAAGGGCCTTAAGGGTTGAGGGAAGTAATAATTCTTTTGAATCTCCCGGAAACTGTATAGGGTGCTGGGAAATACTTGTTTGTTTTTTTGTTTTTTAAAGAGTTATATATTGCTTTTTAAGAGAATGTCTTTTAGGCTCAGTTTACCATTAGAATACACTTTTAATATCCTAATAGGATTTTAAAAATCAAAACCTCTCCCAAGCTGTTAACTCTGTTTTTATTTTTAAACAAGTAGTGTCTGCATGTCAGGAAGCAGGAATCAGTCTGGAAAGAGGACTTGAGTTGAGAGAGATCGTCAGGCAGGGTCCACCCAGGCAGCACATTATGATAATATATACAGAACCAGCTGGACACTGAGCAAAGCTGACACTGTGTTGTCAAGGGCAGGATCGCCCATCAATTTCCGAGATAGGATTTGAGTTCAAATGACAGAAAGAGCAGCAACTGTGTTGAAGCTGATGTGTGGGGGAGGGGTGGGGCGGGCAGGAACCAGCAGGGCCTAAAGACAGGAAGTCCTGGTACCTCCGGAAGTGGGTGGTTCTGTTTTCTCATCTGCCTGCTACCCTTCCTTCTAACCTTAACATCTGTCAGCAAGATCCACCTGGCTCCTTGCATGATTAGAGCCCACTTTGGGGGAGCTTACTAATTTTAACCCTCAAGAGAATGGAGCAGCAGCTGCCGGAATGGGGGCCCCATCAGCCCAGGAAACAGGTCTCCATGTAACTGCTGCTTATCCGCATAGGAAACTCATTGTGGGCTCAGTGGCAATTGTTAATACATGTTGGACAACTTCTCAACTTTTAGGCTACTCAGTTTAATTCTTTAATATTGTAATACCTCTTCCATTCATTTGTTTATTCAATCATTCATGTATTTAGCATATGCTTATTGATTGAATGCCTACTATAGTAGGCTATTGGGGTACAGAGTTAAACAAAGCATGGGTGTTATTGTTATCATGAAGTATACACTCACGTGCATATGAGTGTTCATGGGTCTGTTGATATTAAGGAAATGATGGCACATGGAGTGATTTAAATTGCAATGATGACAAGTGCCATAACAGAGAAACATAGACTGCTAAGACTGCTTACCACAGGGGCTCGAATCTGAAAAATCAAGGAGCCAACATTTTAAAATCAGAATGAGTAGCATTTAGTCAAAGCAAAGAGAAAAGAGAGTTTTAGGCAGCATACAACATTAGAAGCTTGGGGTAGGGATAATAGGGAAGGAGGAATAGCTCTAAGATCCAGTTTTGAGAACTACATTTGGAACTTTTTTTACTTGTGCATATGGGCACATGGGCCTGTTGTGTTTTGTGTTTTGGTAATCACAAGCTAACAGAACTCGGAGACCCATAAAATGTTAGCTTTTAGACCAGAGTTTCCAGTTGTGATGGTTTTATTGTTATGATAGCCCTAAATTCAGGGCTCAGCACTTTGCATAATCTATTTTAATACTCTTAGCAGCCATAGGGGGGCGCTGGTGTTATGATGGCCATTTAATGACTAAAGGAAACTGAGGCCATCCTTTTATATTTAGTTGTAGCTAACCAGAAAAAGAGTTAGGTTTTGTCTGTGCAGCTTTTGAAACTCCAAATGGCTGACAAACAGGGCCATGGTTATTGTTCTTTCCCACTGTTCAGTCAATGCCACTTCCCGCACATTGGACTTCAGAGGTAGAAAGAAATTTTCTTGCTATTTGAGCACGTAATGTAAAACCTGGTTCAATTGAAGAAAATTGACGACATTACTCAAAGGCAAATTGAAAAGCCAGATCTATGCTCAATCCCAAGGGTGAGTTAGTTGGCATGTGTGGTGATATACGGGAAGGTCTTTTCTGGGTTGAGATAAAAACTCCTGGTATCACGTCGCACTATCGCGTGCCCCATCTCAAACTCCCTGTGCCAGTTCTGCAACCTGAAATACTCAGTGGACAGAAATGAAACTTTATAGAAATTAGGCGATCATTATCTTTATCAGATGAATATAATGCCATCAGCATGATTTTAGCATCCTCAGGAGAAAGAGATTTACCAGGAGAGGTACAAGAGAAAGTCTGAGGATTGCAGGATTGTGGCTTTGCTGCCAGTCCGCCATGGGCAAGTTGGCTGGAAGATGCCCCATCATTAAAATCTCGCTTAAGCCTATGTGCTGGTTAGTCATAACAGAAGCACCAACGTGGGAAACCAGAGAAGGAAAAGTGAAACACACTCTCACACAACCAGGACACAGAAATAGATCTGTATTGACTGAACACAGATCTGACCACTAAACATGAAAGCAGAACCCAGGTATTAATAGATTTTTATTCCAATCTGTATAATTAATCAATATTTTACGTGCGAACATATGCTCCTGTGTTGCTGGCTTATTTAATTGACAGTTGCAACCAGCAAGATACCAGCTGTTGAGACCCACGTTCTTCGTCCACAGTTCTGGCCAGAAATGTAGCTGGGAATTTAGGGGACAGAAACACAATTTAGGTGTCAGGTTGAAGCCTCTTCTCAACATATCAGCCTCTTCCATCAACCTTAAGACAAAGCAACGAAAATGTCAAGACATATATACATATGTAAAATATGAACACATAGCAATATCCTTGGGACATTATTTAGAAGACTGATTAAAATGAACGTGTTTGGTCAGGACACAAGCCTGTAATCCTACAACTCTGGGAGGCTAGGCTAGGAGGATTATAAATTCAAGCAGCCTGGGAAATTTAGAAAGACTTTGTCTCAAAATAAAAAATAAAAATAAATGATTGGAGATGTAGCTCAGTGGGAAGGTCCTGAATTTAATCCCCCATAATCCAACAAACAAACAAATAAAAAAGAAAACCTCATAAAAACATGCTTGGTGCAAACTGAGCTTTTCTTCAGTACTTTGTTTTTCTTTACCCACTTCTTTTTCGAGCATAATTTGGAGAAGCCAACAGATACCGATTGTTCTGGGCCGGCAGCACATGCTCTTAGGCATATTATCTGTGGGACAGTGGATGAAGGGGGTGTCCCAGCCCGGCCTAAATGTGCTTTATCATTTCTTGATAGAGGAAGAGAGTGTATCTTTGGTCTGTCTTTGGCAATATCTTCTGGCTGAATCATCAAACCAGCTGTGCTCATTTAGTAACTATTATGTGCTACAAATCTATAAAGTCAGACCTCATATTCCTCTACTGTTTAACTTTGGCAGAATCCTAGAAACTCTCCTTGATTTGGTCAGCTAAAGGCCTGTGGAATCCAGTCTTTGTTGCTCAAAGGAAAAACAAAAATTTGGGAAAATATTATTAGGAATTGTTTCAGGGCGCCTTATTTGTTAATCAGCAAATTTAAACTATTTATACAGTACATGCAAAATTCTGTAATGAATGCCACTGAGAGGGACAATGTCCAGATTGAAAATGAGAGGGAAAATACAGTGCTCTATACTTTAAAATGTGACTTCTCACAGTGTTGCTTTCACTTGAATTAGCTCCTCAAACCCTGAGTATGTGTCTAGTGGCCCAACTTGTAAAAGTAGAAGTGCTCTAACCCTGGAAGATTGGCAGTATTTTCAGTGTTCTTGTATTTAAATTGGCACCTGTGGTAATATGTTAGGGTACCATTTTGTGAACTCGGAAACAGAAGAAGTGAGAAAGATTTTACCCTAATTCATATGTGAGTCTGCATCTTAGTGGGGAAATAACTTTCCTTGGAAATAGAGTAGTAATATTCTGTAAAGTTAATAAATATCCACCTTCTGTCTTGGGGATAAGAAATTGTATGATTATCATTTTATGGACTTTGGCTATATTTATATGATTGAAGTGAATACTTAAGCCAAACTGAGCAAAAATTTAAGATAAATGCCAAAAGTAAAAGGAAGTTTGGGGGGTTTTAAGTATTTAGTTATATCAATCAAGTTGACTTTCAGAGTTTCAAGTGTAAGTGGATCTCAGAGATCCAGCAACCTCCTTGGTAAAGTGGATTTAAGAATAGCATCTGCTTTCCTACTGCTCAAAGTTGATATTAAGAATAATTCAGATGACATGTGAGTAAGCCCTTGAAACCTTAACCATGCTAGTTAATCATCAAGAATTAGATTCAGTTTGTGGATAAATGAAGTTTTTGACTGCTGGAGATATACTTAGTAGTTGGGTTGGTCTGCACACAGATTCAGGCACAGCTGTAGATAGATAGATAGATAGATAGATAGATAGATAGATAGATAGATAGATAGAGGTTGAAATACAATTCAGGAAGAAGCAATGAATGAAAAAGACAGGAGGAGTTGATTACAGGGTTTGTGTTTTGTAGATTGGGATAGAAAGAAACAACTTTGCCCATGAGATGGGTCTTTCTGGCAAAGAATTGTTGGCTGGGAGTGGTGTAACTCTCCAGAAAAAGAAATGGTGGGAACATGCCAGGTGTTATGGTTTGTGTCTGGATGTCCCCCCAAACCTCAAGTGGTCATGGAGTGGGGGTAGGTGGGGCTTTTCAGAGGTGGCTGAATCTAGAGTTTGTGATTGGTTCATTGTCCAGTGCTGGGATTGGGAGTGTGAGTGCCATACCCTCGCTAGGGCAGGGAGCCCACATACAATACAAGGGAGGAAAAGAGGCTTGCTCCTCTCCTCTCCTCTTTTGCTTTTGTTGCTCTTACTGCCTCTTGCCTCCATGAACTGTTGGCCCCCAGCCATGCCACCCTGCTCAGAGCCAGCTGATTACAGACTGAAACCTCCATAAATTGTGAGAAGAAACCTTTTCCTCTTTTACTTTGGGCATTGGGTATTTTGTCTCAGCAATGAGACACCAGGGATGTTTGGAGACAGTAGGTTTGAAGAAGCTGTCATCATCATTTCCAGTTTTTCTTCCCCATCATCTCCTGCAACCACCCTTTTTTCTCCTCCTCCTTTTCTTTATTTCCCATTGTTCCTTCCTTACTCTGTGTGAGGGCTATGTATAACTTAACTGGTAGTAACCTCCCAACAACCTGATAAGGTGGGTTCTTTTGCAATTATTACTCCAAACTAAGGTGGTAGAAGCTGAGGCTCATGGAAAATGATTTTCCCCTCGGCTTGTAAGTGGCAAAGCTGGTATGTAAGCTTGAGGCCTCCTAAGCCCAAAAGCAAAGCTCTCAGCTGCCACTGAATCCTGGGAGAGGTGGGAAATAAACTTGGTTCTTGAGGTAGGTGATTTTACATCCTAAATTGTGAAAGCTGGCATCTGAGCAAGGTTGACCCAGGTTCATGTAGGTAGCCTGGACTTAGCACATAATTAACAGTCTCAACAAGTTTGAGTGTTTGCTTTTCACAGTCCAGATAGGACAGCCGAGACCCTAAAGAATCAGTTTTGAGGAAACTGACTCAGTGTATCCTAAATTCAGGGTTGTCCCATGGCATATCCTATGACAGAAGCGGAGCTCCCACCCTTCTGTGCTCATCTTGCGTGGATACCTTTGATGATACACACCTGTGCTTATGACGTCACAGATCATCACCACGGAAACATCTGTGCTATAACAAATGCTGGATGGAAGCATCACTGAATGTGTCAGAGAGGAGAGGAAACTGGTTCAAAGTGATAAGGCTCTCAGTAATGAAAGTTTGCTCCAACACACCAGCAATAGCAGCTTTGGTTGTGGCGAAAAATATAAGCAGAACTGTTTGGAAAAGCATAGAGCAGGACTTGTGCATTATTAAAGGTTGGCAAGGTTGATTTTGAAATGCAGCTCACATTCAAAACACGGTCTCCTTAAAAAGTTACTATCTATGCTGTCTTGCTTGATGACAATAGAAATCCTTCAGGGGCAGGAAACTCTTCTCCCAAACTGCTTATAGGAAATCTTATGCATAGCAAAAGAAGGCTTACTGGAGACTTCTTTGTGTTTGGGAAGCAGCTTTAAACAGAAAAGAATTTTCCCTATTGTGTTTTATGTTTATTGTTTGATGAGTCAGGGGCAATATTAGTTGTGTGGCTGCTGAAATTAATAACTAAAAGATGATCTTGGCCTTCTGAGGATTTAAGTAAGTTACACACTGGTGGATCATGGATGCAATCCAGGCTTTCCCTATATATAGCATTGATTTGCATGTTTAATTAATTAAGGATTTATTTATTTTGAACCAAGGTCTTTTTTTATTTTAAAGAAAATAATAAAAAACAGAACAATAGCAAAATATCAACAACACAGACAAAAACAAAACAAAGCAAAAACAATAAAAATGATACAGGGTTTCAGAACAAAATGATAGGAATTAGCAGTGGTTGTTATGTAGTCCAGGCTAGCGCTGGACTCACTATGTAGCCAGGTCTGGCTCTGAACTCACAATTCTCCTGCCTCTGTCTCCTCAGTGTTGCTATTACAGGCATGTTCTATCATGCTTGGTTTACATGATATTTGAGCAAATTGTATATATTCTAGTAACAAAATTTAAAAAGATTTTTACATGAAAATCAAGCTTTATAAATTCTTTTTATAATCTGAAGAGCTTGTAATGCTAAATCCACATTCTCAGAAGGCAGTAGATCAAACCCAGAAATTGTGTCTCTTTTGGGTGAGGCACATAACTATATTTAGCCACAATTTTCACCACCCCTATTGTATTGCATCTACCCCATTTCATTAGCTTAGCTTCCTGCCTGGCCGTATTTTTGTGATCCCTGTTGGAGGGATTAGAGTTATATTGTTCCTAGTACATTTCCTGGTGTGTGGAGGGGACCTGGTAACAGGTAACTCTGATTAGTCTTCACCAGTTATAGGCTCAACTGTCAAAACTTAGTCCTAAATTCATTACTGTCCAATGGGATATTCAATGCTGATGGGAGATGAGGATCTGCTAACCAATATTATTATAGGTACTAGACATTGACCTATCACAATACTGACTACTTGAAATGGTGGCTAGTATGATTGAGACAATAATTTTATTTAATTGATTTAAAATTAAATTTCATGTGTCTAGTGGCTAGTGAATTGAGCAAAATAGATTAGACAATAGGTAAACATCCAGAGAAATACCCTTATTTAGAATAAAATGTACAGAGTAAGTACTAGAACTGTGTGTGTGTGTATGAATATATCCATACCATCAGAGATGGCTTACCATGGGCTGCATTGCCTAGGTTCATCTGTTTTCAGAAGAGGAACCACACCTTTTCAGCTGACGAGAATTCCTGTCACATGAAGGAGTCAAAAAGACGTGTTTGGGAGATGTTTGTATGCACATTCCTACATGTAAACATTAATCCTCTTAAGTTTAAATGGGAAGTTTCACTGCTCTCTATTCCCTGGGTGTCCAGTTAAAGGTACTACTTGAATGATAAAGCTGTGGCTGTGTATTTGATGAGCTGCTCAGTCCCCCCCATTCCTGACAGCATGCCACAGTATGACTGATGGTACTGTGGAAAGTTCACAGATACTTGCTAGAGGGATCCTGTATTCTTAGAGCCGAAGCCCCACAGGCTGCCATCTTGTGGTTTCCATCATAAACATACTGAACATATCTAATGATCCCATTGCTGTAACCCAGCCTCCAAGTAGGATTTTACAGGACCCTTCTCCCATGCTACTAATTTATTCATGCTCATGTTATTTACCAGGAAAGCTTGTCACTGCCATTTTCCACCAAAGCCAGTGCTCCAACCTCCCTTGGTCTTTGTCATGGAGTTGGAAAGCCCAAAACCATCTACCAGGCTCTGGCTTCCTAGCAACTCACTGGGCTCTATCGTGAACTCTGCCCCGAGCCAACTTTTCCAGCTAATATATAAGTTTAGTGCTTCTAGGGGTGTATGCATGGGAAGGCAACACAAAGATCAGCTTGCTTCATTTAAGATGAAGCTTTGAATCATGGCCCCCCAGAACCCTTCCCTCTAGCTTAAAAGGTTCCTTAAAAATATAGAAGACCTCATAAAAATGATAGAGAGTTGGTGTAGCTAGTTTGTCAAATGATAACCAGTGCCTATCTTCTTCTGGTGAAAGAAAGAGCAAAACATACATGAATGGTTTCTGCTTGGATCAGTCATCCAACCAGAGTCATATACCATCTATTGTTAGGGTCAGATTCTGCTGAGAGGATGCCATATCTCCCTTTTCCATCTGGTGGGTAAATGTTGATGTACACCCCTATTATGAGAGGGAATTAAATTAGTCCTAGAGTTTAGCAGGAAGAGAAAGACAAAAGTCTCTGAAGAAAAAAAAAAAAAAAGATTCTGCATGCTTTTAAATCTCTTCCTAGCAAAATTCCAAGCTAAAATGCTTCCTAGAGAAGGACAAAGATAATATTGACAGAGACCAGCTAATCAGATGTTTAATTATCTGCATCCATCTATATTTTGCATGTTGTAGCTAGTCCTGTTCCCAGACATAAGGAGACTAAAAATTCATATTCAGATAAGCAAAGGTGAGCAGATGGAGCAGAGTTCGGCATAAAGGTTTAATCCTATCAGGCTGATTCCTGTATGGCCATCTGGATAATCCGGCACACACATTCAAGGCCTGTTAAAAATACGGCTCCAGCCAAGATTAACGTCACAGATTTTCCACTAGACTTGCTCATATTTGACTTTATGATTTTCTAGGCCTAGGAAGATTGCTTTCAAATAAAGATTTGAGTATTCCTTGAAGAAGCAGTTACATGGCATTTTGTTGTTGCTTTTTTTTTAAACCTCAAAATTGTTTTCCTTTCTCTAATATTGGGCATCCACTTTTTGGAGTTATTTTGTTACGTTTACTTCCCTGGTTTTCATTTCTCAAACTGTACTTACAACAGGATAATAAGGAGAATTGGGTTAGAAATAATTTTGTGCGTGAAAGTTTTCCTTCTTGGGAAAAAAGTTATTTACTTATTGTGCAATCAGAGGCAAATGAATTTACTATTATCGCAACAAATGTCATAATTGGGCCCATGAATAATTCATTTAGAGAGTTGTTTTACTCCCCAGGACAATTTTTCCCTATTGCTTTGCAGCGGAGTAGCTGACAATCAAAGAGCAAGGGTAAAAAAGAAAGAACTGATCGTAATGTTTGCCTTTAGTTGTTCTAGGATTATTATTTTGCATATTTTAATTTTGGTTTTGGCATATCAGATACAAAGTAGAAAACAGAATGTTCAGTCCTCCTTGAGTTTTAAAATTCTGAACTTCTGCACCATATTTAACAAACAATTTTTGCATATTACGAAACAATGCTACGTTGTGTGTCATTAAATCAAACAGCCTTCAACAAATCTTTCAAGTGCAATTTAGAAGTTACAGGTACATCAAAATGTCAAGATTTTTCACTGCTAAATTGTTAAATAACCCTGCATAGTAAACTTGAACAGAGTTCTGGATCTCAGCTTAATTCAGAAATCCAAAAGCATTTGGCCCTGGAATGTTTCCAATTACAATTATTACAGCAGTATTTTAGTCCTTCCTTGGCTCTAGTGCTACGTCCACTGATTGCTGAGGTACTTTGCAACTTTAGAATAGAATAAGAAAACTGTAAAGTAAACAGGAAGTAGGTAGGATTTGGGCTTGAGCTGTACTTAGCTAATGGTGTAGTTATGGACTGAGAGCTGTTTCTCTGCGTGTGAGTACACCCAGACATCCACTACCAGGTTCGCTCTACCTCGATGCAGATGGACATCAGAACATTTCCATCTAGTGACTCTGATTTTTTTTTCCTTTCCTCCTTTTCTATGAGAGCCATTAACACTGTCAAAGTGAAGAGTTTTCTTGCCAAATGAAGTCACTTTGGAATAAAGGATGAAAAACGCTTGAAATTCTCAATCTCCTCATTTAATATTTAATAGGTTTAATTGCATCTGGTATTGAGAAATCTCTATATCATGGGTTACATTTCTCTTTAAAGTGACAAACACCACAATATACTCAGTGAGGGTGACTTTATATATATATATATATATATATATATATATATATATATATATATATAATTTTCAAAGTAATATGTAGATATTCTGGTGGAGAGGGCACTAAATGCCAACCAGTAACAAAACAAAACTAAATAAAAACCCTAATAAACAATAAAATGCTAACCTGCATCATGCAGTTACTGAAGATAATAAAAGAAGGCAGAAATAAATTTCTAGTAACTCAAGTCAAAGCAAGAGCATGTGTTACAAAGCCGGCTACACCTGGAGGGAGGAGGCTGTCAACTTCATTTGCTCACTAGCTCGGTTTCTTTACGCACTGACTGGAGGTGGTGGTGATGTTAGTGCTCTGAAAGTGAAATTAGCACCCACTAGCGTGGAGTTCAGGTTGGGGACTGTAACCGCCTCTGGTTTCTAAGGCATCCAGTAGATGGTGACAGTGTGGAGAGTTACTGTCCCAGGTAGCGGCAAGTCCTTTGTTCATCCTGCTTTTGTAGTGCTAGCTTAAGGATCAAAGCAGACAGGTTTTGGTACTACTGAGCTATGGGCACTTGAGCAGAATCATCATTTCATTCAAAACCAAATCAAACCCCAAATAATCCAACCTACCCAAAATAATTGTTCACACTGAATGGGAGAAGCAAGTATCTGTGCCCTGAGTTCAAGTGGTGCTACTTGGTGTCCCCTCTAGCTTCTGAGCTAGAGTTGCTTCCTAACAAAACATCACTAAAACCAAGTAGATAAAAGGGAGAAAGGCCAGAGACTTTAGGAGATCACCAATATTCCTTTTTTTTTAGGTACTGGGAATTGAACTCAGGACCTTGCACTTGCCAGGCAGGCACTTGTGCCACTGAACTATATCCCGAGCCCCCATGCCACCAATATTCCATAGACGTGAGCTGAGCTCATGGATTTTACAACCTTTTCTGACAGTCCCCAAAAGTAGAAACAATTATGGTAAAGCCAATTCTTCTGATTGAAAATTTTCTGAAAAGTTTCCAATTAATCTTCATTCCAAGCAAATGAGATCTTTAAGAAAAGAAAACATCCTACTTTGGAAGGACTGATGCCAAATCCACCTTTTCAGTCCATTTAATTGGATACTTTAGCAAGGAGCTGAACTGGAAGTTCTTAGGAAAGTTTTACAATGAATGATACAATCTGAAAGGAGGAAGAATATAGGGTATTCTAGCAGGTAAAGAAACTCTGGTTAATGGGCAGCCAATGATGATAATGATGGTGGAAGCAATTAGCACCCTGTGTGCCTGACACAAGGAGACATTTTCTGTGTGTTTTGCTGGAAGTCTGCGAGGCATCCCCTATGTGGAAACTACAATTTAGGTGAATGACTGTTTCAGGGTTGCACTAAGAGGTAGATATAGAATTTTAACAGTTTAAATATATGTTAAAATCAATGTGCTGTAATTTCTTTATTTGAATGCCAATTAGAGCTAGTGCCAGCATGCCTACCTCCACTGCAAGTCTCAGTCATTTGCATGGCACAGATGCTGATCCTTAGAAAGTGCCGCATGCTTCCATACATCGCACACAGTCAAAATGGAGTGCAACCTGCTGTCCACTTCCAAGTGGAATTTCACATTGAGATTTATAGTAGGATTAGGAATTTTCTAAATTTGTACGTTTGAACAGCTAATAGACTATACTCCATCCGACAGGAATTGGGGGAAAAGCCAAACAATGCATGTCTAATCAGGCTTGCATGGTGGGACATCCACTGTCAGAAAAGCCTCATTGGGGATGAGAGATGATAAATGCTGATCTGGGGTCATCTACAGTGGATGCTTTCTCCAAAAAAGTGAGGTATTGATTATAGCACCAAGAGATTTCAGAAGCAAACCAAGAACAGCTCAGGACCCTGCTGATAGCCATACACGCCATTAATTCACCGCAATGGCAGGCACCTCTGAGCTCAATTAACCCTTATTCCCAAGGCCACCCATAAACTCCGAGGTAAACATGACTCTCCTGGCCCTTGCTTTCTATCAATGAAATAGATCATTTCTATTGGAGGCCTGGCTTATAAATTCACCTTGCTAATAGAGAGCCCGCTGCTCCCGTGCATGTGTGCAGGAACGCAAATTGTGTACCATTGATGCTGTAAATCAGAAAATTTTAAAGTGTTAAGGGCATCCATGATTTCCTCTGCCTTCTGAGGCTACTGGAAGGAAGTATAAATGCTCTGGAGGTAAAGCAGGTGATAGCTAATGTCCTCCGGCGCAATTGTCTGTAGAACACGAGTTGTTAAATACGTACCGGAGGTTGAATGATTTCTTTCTTTCTTTTTAAATTCTTCCCTCTCTTTTCTGTCTCACCACAACCATTGTTCAGAAGCAAATTGGAAATCTGGTAATTAGGCCCTGACTCACAGTGTAGTATTAAAGTCCTGAGCCAAAGTTCAACACCCTGAAATGAAATTTAAACCAATTAATCTGTTAGATTTTTATCGCTTGTCCATGTTTTCTCAGCAATTCCCCCAGCACGTGGCCTTTGATCAACTCTCATACAAACGCTAAAATGTGTGCCTGCTGCTAGCAAGATGGGAATGACATTAACATGGTACTCATAAAACAATCAGAGCAGAGAAGCCCTCAAACAGGCAGGGCATAGTAATATTTAATAAAAGCGCACACATAATCTTCAGAATTAGCATTTTGTGCCTTGCAGTACCTTTGGGAGAAGAGCTTTTATTTGTGGAGTGATCATTATTATAACAAAGAGCTACCTAATAATTTCCACTTTAACTCTGCAATGTGCCACGAGCGTTTCAGAGCCATTATGCTAAACTGGTGGGGTAATCATGTTATTGTCATAGTTGAAGGAAGGAAAATCTCCTCTACTTCGGGGGCTGGTGAAGGGTGGGGGAGGGATTAAAGAAAAGAAGCAAGAAAAAAAAAAAAAACCTAAACTTATTTTTAGCGAAATTTAGAGCCATAAATTGGCCTGTTGTCCTGTGGACAATGAAAATTCATCTGTGAGGGAGAAAGCCTGTTTTATTAGAGTAATTAAATCAAGAATTAACTGGTAAAAAAGTACTCCTGATTTCAACTATACCTCCTTGTGCCCCATTCTGTAATATTTTCTTGGAGATAGAGTTGTATAGATTATTACATTTCCAAACTGAATCAAACCCGTTTACAAATCTTTTCACTCTCAAATTCTGCTGAATCCATCCACTGCAACTACCACAGAATGATCTGTCTCTGTCTTCCCTCCACTTTTTTCTCAGCATCCTGAATGAAACAAAGAGAAGTCATTGGCTTCCTCAGGTGTTTTCCAAGCATCCCCAGACAACACTTGTCTGAAAGGAAAAGGAGAGTTTCAGGGTCTACAAGTCAGCACCAGTGGTTTTGGGTAGTTTGTTGGCTTTTATAATGGATTTGTTGTCAAAAGTACAGCTGTTATCAATGTTCTGCTGTCATTCAATTTCTGTGTTATAGAATATTACCATAGTATATGCTCATTGGAAAATTCAAACTATGTAATTATCAGTAGAGTAAAACTTAGCAGGCTTCTTTTCCTGTTCAACCCACTCTAGTCACATTACCTTTTCATAAGGCATTTGGTGGACAATGGTGGACCCCCTCTCCTCCAGACCTTTTCCCAGCATACCTGCCTCACACATGACTACCCACACCTACATGCACACACTCTTGCCCATACTCATTTATATCATTTTTAAAATAAGCAGGCTTATGCTGTTTTTTAGCTTATGAGTTACGTTTTTCACTTACTAACATATTTTGACATCCCTTCATGTCATCTCGCAGAATTTGTCATCCATTCTAACGAAATTCTTCATATTTTAAAATATAGAAGTACTGTCATTTATGTAAGCACTCTCCTTTGGGGTGCACTTCCTGCTTGAAATTTTTGTTGTGAGTCCTGCAGTGAGCATTGGGTACCTGTAGTGTTGGCTACACTGGATGTATTTCCAAGTCTAGTTTAGGTTTTTTTGTGACTTTACGGTAAAAGTATAAAATGGCAGCCTATGAGTTAAAGCCAGCTCAGAGACACTGGATCCTTAAAAAAAATGTTGAATTAGTCCAACATTTAAAGGTTGGGACATTTCCTATAAAAACTATGTCCCTGGCTTATTTTGACAGATCAGAAGGTTAGAGAATGCTGGCCCTGCATTTGCATGGGATTGCCAAAGGCTGGAGCTGAGCTTCCCCGGCCAGCTTTCCATGGGCCCTCAATCCCCATGGCTTTGCTGAAGCTGAGTATCAGTAGCCCTTCATCGTGGGCCTGCTCTGATACCCTGAGCTTCTGTGTTCCTTTGCATTTCTCGTCTTGTCTTATATGGATCTGTGAATTCTTAACAGCAGCTCTTGGGCCTGATTCCTTTTAGCTATTCATAACATTTTGGGGAACTATCCCATGCGTGGTTGGATACTTGGCATCCTTGACTTCTAGCTATCAAATGCCAATGGCATGCCCTTGCCACGTGTCGGTCAGTGGAAAAGCCCATCAGTCCTTTATGTATTTTGCCAACTTAGCAGCAAGGAAGGACCACTGAGCTTCCTCTCAAGACAAACGTGAGCTAAGAGATATGTGTAAGTGGCACCTTGAGAAGGCCTTGGGGTGTAAACTTAGAAAGAACTGCATGACAACTGCTCTAAGAATGGCTTGTAGTCTGTGTAGGAGATAGAGAAAGTGCTGAATATGGAGGATTTCTTTCCTCCAACTAGTTAGCATATAAGTGTTTGAAAGTACACACACACACATACCCTTTGTATATTACAAACAAGTGAAAATAAGAGAAAGGGGTCAAGTGTAAAAGCAGGAGGTCTTGACCGAGTCATCCCCCCACTCTCGCTGCACGAAAGCCTAAGATGCACAGACACACCCTCCTGGCTCCTCTTGTACAATGCCAAAAAGCCTAGAGGATATATTACTTATCTAAATAAGTACATCTACATGCTAAAAAGATTAACAGAAATCCCAATGTTAATATATATAATAAGCATAATGACCATTTTGCACCCTGAGTGGGTAATCACAGGGTCCGCATTTAATGACACCATCGGATTCCTGCTTTGATATTAGGCAGGATTATCATGACCAATATTCAGTTAAGCCAATATCCAGTATTTCTTAGAAGTATCAGATAGGTAGCAACACCTTTTGTAGTCCACTCTAGCAACAAGCATATTGAGTTATAATTTTAAAAAAATAATTGGGAGATATCAATAAGGTATTTTAAAACTGCTTATATTTTAAGAATTTTAATAGTTGTTAAATATAATTTATTTACATTATTAACTACTTGGAATTACATCGTATTTTACCATTGTTTCAGTACATAAACATTTTTACTTTTAAAGAAAGCTATTTTTTCTTGTACCGGGAATCAAACTCAGGACCTCACGCTTGCCAGGCTGAGCTATATCCCCAGCCAAGAAAGTTTCTGTTTAGAAAAAAGGAAGAGTTCGGTGCCTGTGCGATACTAGTCACAACCCCTATGTGTGTTAAAAATCATACCATTTTCTTGAATCAAGCCATAAATCATTTACATTTTCTTGAGGAATTATTTTGTTTGGGGGGTAAAGTGGAGGGGAATAAAGTCAACTAAACTTCCTGGTTTTGGTTGCCGATGCATGCTATGAGTTCAGCCAGTATGAAATGTTTAGTTTAGATGTTTCCAAATTTCTCTGTACAATTTTTAAAGATTAATTTGAATCAGAATCAGAACCATTCTACTCGTTTTTGTGGTGGCACATCAGCAGCAGTCCCATGGGGAGGGGCTTAATGTTTTCTTTCCTTCTCACAAAAGTTAAAGCATGACATTCTGCCAAACGTGACAAACTGTAATAACCTGGCCACTTTTTTCCCCTATTAAAATTACCTAATGTTCTCATGGGCTTCATTGGCTCAAAAAGTCAGTCTTGAATACTTAATGAACTTTTCATTAAAGAGACGTGTCTCAGTCTTTCTTTTCCTACACTATCTCCCTTATTCCAGGCTTTTGCTTTGTTGCTGTTTATAAAAATAATCATGAGAAAAATAGCATGGTATGGTGGAGTCAAAAACTCTTAGCAGTGCCAAGATACGCTAGGAGAGATTTCAAAGACATAATCCAACAATTATATATGTGTCTAGCCATTCTGTTGAAAGTTTGCCGTTCTTGTTGGGCAAACCACCTTCAGTCTGTTTGGAATTACACTGTTTGCAAATTATTTCCCATCTCCAAAGGCTGTTTAAAATGGAAAGGGAAGAGATATGAAATTTTGAAAGTGTTGGCCTATGGTTTTATGCCTGGGAAACACAAAGCAAAGGTCATAGGGAGCCCTTCCTCAGTTGTTTGGTTACATAACTCACCCTAAGTGGCCTGTGCTCTTTAAATCTATAAAATGGGATCCATGACATTTATTTGAGAAAAATTGCAATGATTTTTAACGAGGAATGTTGCTATGTTAGTGTTGCAGATGGAAAGCACGGAGCAAGCGTTATTCCTTCTCCAGCCTGCTTGCTTTCTTAACTTCTCATTGGACAGAAATGTTTATCTAAAAAATGTGTACATTTTCTTTTCAGGAGATACGTTTAATTATGAAACTGTTTTGTAAGGTTTCCAGTACATTCCAAAAAAGTCATCCAATTTTAAAGAATCTCTAGTATTTCACAAGTTCAATTTTACTTCTGTTTTATATTTCATGAGATTTTAAGTTTGCTAAAGATCTGGGTAAGATGTATGTTTTTTAATAGAAACAATGAAAAGAGTGCTTTTAAGAACTGAAGTTGCACCCTTCGGTTTCGGGTCCTATTGCAGCTAGGAAATGTTGAGATCTTGAGGGACTTTCTATTTGTGAGAAGATAAAAGATTTTTTTTTTTCTTTTTCTCAAGTCTCCCATCATTAAAGTTTGGTTCTAACAGCCGACTCCTTCTCTTTTTCATGTGTGTTGAAAAGCAGCTACTCCCTGTATCAAAGCCATCAGCCCGAGTGAAGGATGGACGACGGGAGGTGCGACTGTGATCATCATAGGGGACAATTTCTTTGATGGGTTACAGGTCATATTCGGTACCATGCTGGTCTGGAGTGAGGTAGGTGTTGTCTGAACATTAATATCTAATAGCTTGGTCTAGTTGAAGATACTATGCTTGAATTTCTAATAGAATGTGTAGGATTTAGTGGTGCCACCCTGAATGGGCTGGCTCTAGTCCGTAGAAGTTTGAGAAACTAGGAAGGGTGAATTGCGTTTACGAGGAGTCAGTAATTTCCATTGGAATGACTTCCACCCTCTGGTCCAGGAGTATGGAGGAAGCTTCTATTTTGTAATTTTTCCTTGGGTCTGACCTAATATGGAGGGCTTCTAGTGTACTGGGAATGGGAAAGGAGATGCAAAGTTACAAAATGTAGAGGAAAAGCTGTACGAACTTTAGCAAGGTGGTCATCTTGGATGCTCTGTAGGCAGAGTCGACTGCAGCCAGTTTTCAAAGAGCATCACTGAGATGACAGTAGTGATCCTACTGTGGGAGATTCTTCATATACTCAGTGACTTTTCTTCAGAAAATGAATACTGTAATTCACTAGGACTTTTTCACTTAAGGAATTTATAGCTCTTGAGTACCTCAGGATGTGACTGCAACCCCATGGCCATGACTGTATGTTCTTTGTGCCCAACACTGTCATCATTACTTTAAGTGCAATTTGACTTTTCCGGCAATAATCAGGATTCACTTAAAACCAAAAAACATAAACATCAACATTCTATAGATGTCATAACAAATGGCTTTGCTGTCTAGTCTAGATTTCTTAGCCAGGATGCTCAGAGTTCCTTTTCACCAAAGTGTAGACTAGAAACAGTGTTAAAGGATACAAGAGACTGTAGCAGTCCATCCACCCCACTTGCTTTTTGAGTAGTCATGTTAACTGCTACACTTTATTGAGACTTACAATTCTCTAGGCAGTGTGCTGAGTTCTCTCTCTGTATTATCTCACTCTTCTCTCTATACTACTAAGGAAATTCTCTGAGATGCACCTTTTTCTGATATGTGTTCTGGGACTCAGAGATAAATAGTTACATAACCAGAGAGCAGCCACTCAGAGTCCATGGAGCACAAGTGATATGTATATGGCCACACAAAGCAATCAGAAGCAAAACAGAAGCCAAAACCTGGATCTTCTATTTCTACCTCTAGTTGTCCTTTTCTGACACCACAGTCTAACCCATCTAGATGTCTGTGTTTTCTCTTTAGGGGGACTATATAATTGAGTAGAGAGTTTAGACTGTGATAGTTGGGCACGTATCTCCAACTAAACATCCACAGCAGAGACTGTGCTTCTTTCTAAGCTGTCCGTGTACACTGTTCACTGCCAGGAACCCACTCATTCAAACCCTTGCCAGCCCACGCTGCTGCTACCTTTATATTTCCCACTCAGCCAACAAGAGGTATGCACTTGGCTAGAGAATCAAAGCTCTCATGGAGCTGAATCAGAAATGGGCTTCTCAGTCCATGCATCTAATTGTTATTCAAGTTGGAATACTCCAGGCCAGAAAGGTGGCCCAAGCTCCTTCTGCCCAATGCCCTCAATTACTCACTGGAACCGTTGGGGTGTGAATGAGAGCTGGCACACGCATGGCCCATTGTGCTGCCAGCCTGGTGACTTTCTCCTGCTGCAGACGGAAGTCCTTACGTGGACCACTTCTGCCAGGTCTTGTGAGCTGTAGCGTTATCCCTTTCTATTGCCCTTTCTGCTGCTTTTCATAGAAGGTGGGAGGAGGAACTAATAAATAAATCTAATATGTGCTCCTGTCCTTTTGTCATCAGAGTGTGTCTGCAGTAGGATCAGAAAGGGCAATGAGTCTTACTGACCAGAGGAGGGGATGGGTTCTTCTGAGCTTCCTATAGAAGCCATTCCCGTCTTGGCCGAAGTGGACTCCACTGACTGTTGTAAAGGGGCACATCAGGAAATCACCGACTTGCTTCTGTGTCTCACCACTAGCCTTGACAAGGTTGCCATTTCATTTCCCAGATGTGTTGCCCTTTATTCAGCTAAGAGACATGAGCATCTAACTTAGATTTATTCAAATTGCTTTAAAGTTCTGTTTCCATATAGTTCCATCTATCAGCAAAGCTGATAGAAATTGTGGGAAGGAAAACCCACCAGAGCAATAGTATTGTTGTGCTTGCTCTCTACCTGTGCAGCTTCTGGCTGCGTGGGCCCAAAGTCCCTCTTCATTGTGCCCAAAAGCCATGGTGGAACCCCAGGAGGTGTGGGGCATACGTGTTTCTTCCTCCTCCTAAACCACTGTGGGAGTGTCCATCCCCTCCTTCCCTCAGTAGTGGCTGTGTCCTAAATCCACTGTGAACCTGTTCTGGAGGAAACCGACTATGTAGTAGTTCCCTTAAATACCTGGGAAGCTATTCTTTTAAATTAACCAAACTCATACAGCATTAGCAGTTGGGTATCTGGATGAGGACTTCAATATGGGATAACATCCCACATATTCTGATAGTTAGAATATTATACTTTGCAGACATGTACCTTTTTGTGTGATACTCTAAACTATTTCATACAAAATAATTAGCAGATACACTTTTCTTTACTTTTTTGTGTGGAAGGAATTTGGTACTGCCTAAAATCCATTGTATAATGGTGAAAAATGGAGAAATGGCTCACACTAAGGGTAATCAGATGTGGGAACTTTATATGTATTACTTTATTTAATCCGCTTAATAGTCCTGTGTTAGGTGCTCTTGTTATTTTCAGTTTACATTTGAATAACCGAGCCTCAGAAAGGTTAAGAATAAGGCCATGCAGCCAGGTAATATTAGAGACTGGATTTGGATAATAGTGTGTATTTTAAAAGAGTAAAAGTTCCGCCTTTTAAGGGAGCAAATCAGTTTTAAAAAGAGAAGGAAGAATGAGAGAAGAAAAAGAGAAAAGTGAAAACTAATAGGAAGCAGTGGTGGCAACAGTAGCAGTAATGCTGGTTGTTGCTTTTAATCAAATAAAATTCAGTGACGAATTTTTGTTTTTATAGGAGAAAAAAATTAAGTTGAAATTCATTTCTCAAGACATGTGTTAGATAGGCTCAGAAACTGATACTGTGAATACTTAAGAGATGATAGCTATGGGAAAATTCTAGGAAAATGTATGGTATGATTATTATTAGGTAACATTCATTGACCACTTAGCTCCCGCTGGGCAGTATGTCAAGTGTCTGGTGTGGCGGTCAGTAGCTGTATGTGATGTTATTCTCATTCTGTTGATGATGAACTTGCAGCTGTTCAGTTAATATGTTGTCAAGTGGAAGAGAGAGGATTTGAACCATGGCTCCAGGGCTCAACTTCTTAATCGGTCATGATTTAAGCATTTGCCAGTTTTTACCCTTGAGTGTTACCTTATCAGACCAGGGTGTTATGCCTACCTTTGCTACTGCCTCATGCTGGGGTGTCTTAACAGGCACTGTCACCTCCCAAAATAAAACAAGAGAAGCACATACAGGATCAGAGAGGTAAGAGGAAGGCCCTTCATTTTCTAGTTGTGTGTAGTTTTGGTTAGAACCACTGGTTTCTAGGAGGAATTTATCCTTAAAAGTAAAGGATACAAGCCTTAGGCTGGGACAAGACAGTTAATCATTTTGGGCATCTATAGAATTGGACCCCTACCTAGCCACAGTCTTTGCCACTAAACTGCGTGATCTTAAGGTTCTGGGCATCTCTAAAATTCAAAACATGTAATTTCTACATTGATCTCCATTTCCTCCTTATAGCCCAAAGCATCCTGGAAGTGGGCTGTCGGGCCAGGACAAGCAGATAACATTTTAAGTCAGCAGCTGATGCTATTATTTGAAGTCTGTTTTTAGCTGAAGAATTTTAAAAAGAGCGAGAGAAAATAGGATTGGCTTAATTTACCCTCATCTGTGCTCTTCCTCTATCAACCCAATCTTTCGTAAATGAGTAAGTCGGTTTAGCTCACTGATTGCTCCCTAAGGGGTGAGGAAAAGAAAGGTGGCGTCCTTTGCTCCTAACGCAGGGCTGCCTTCTGTGAGCTCCAAAGTTCACAGGGCTTTCTTGTGAACTGGATTTGCCACCTTGGTTGTATGGTTTCTTGTCCCTTTTACCTCTCCTTCCTTTTAAAAGGTAAATTACATTCCTGATATTCTTGAGTACCTTTCCCTGCTTTACTCCAAATTCTTAAAAGAAACATCTTTGTTGTGCTTTATATAAAAGCCTAGGAAAACCAATGAGGGTGATGTGTGTTAAGGTTTATGTGGGCTGAATTTTTTCTTAACCAGAAATGCACTTGGTTGTTTTGTTTTTCTACCCACATGGGAGTTGGAGCAGGGCGGGGCTCCTGCTACTGTTTTGTAGAGCTCATCATTATTTTAATATCTCTTTCTGAATTCCTTTAATTTCTAAACAGTGAGTACTGGTTGGCTTGCTTTCTGGTTGTCTAACACTGGGATAGGTACCATGGGTCATTAAAGCTGGGCTTTGTGGGATCTGGTGTTTTATTTGGAAAGACAACTTGCTCCCACCAAGCAAATTAGAGAGTTGCATAATATATTTATATAATCTACTATTAAATTTGTGTGTGGTTTAAAATCCAAGGCAGGGTTCTAGATGGGAGAAAGAATGGAGCAGTCAGACAAAGATTATTCAAAACACCAATCAAGTTCCAGTTATGTTTGCATGGCTCTCTGTGCTAGGTATTTTATGCTCTCATGATCCTTTTATTTAATCACAGGAATATCTGAGAAAATGCACACAGCTTAAGGCATTCAATCTGATGGTAAAAGTAGTACTACATTGGGATTGTTGGGGAGCAGAAGACAATACCCTAAACAAAGGTTTTCATTGCATAGGGTTGCAGTGGGCGGGAGACATTTGGGAGACCTGGAGGATCATTGCAGATGGTCTAGACTTAAGCCACATTGGTCACTGGCCTTTATTTTCCCCACATAAAAAAGGGGAATACTTTAGACCTCTTTGACATCAGTGCTGTATTTCCTTTTATTTAGAACTTACTCCCCCAAGAATCCCCCAAAAGGAAAAAAGAGACAGTGATGGTTGGTGGGAAGCTGTTTTCTTCCACAGCTGTTCTGTTCTTTGCCTACTTGCAGTATACAAATATGGCGTTTATTTGCAAAAGAATTCTCTGAGCTTCATCAAAATGGCTTTATTAGCCACCAGATTTCCTTACTGATATATTTTCAGTCAACAGTTTTACTCTCTCTGCTTCAGGTTCTAATATCTGATATAAACCTGAGAATTACATTACAATATTGCCCTAATTCATCTTGCTGGTAGTTCTGTGGAATACTGGTTCTTAGAGCTATTAATAGATGTCCCTGGGGAGTTGAGGGAGGGAGCTTTTTCCCAGTAAATTTGGGAAATGTTGAGTCAAACAAATTCACTCTGAGTCAGTATTCAGTATGTCCCAAACTTTTGTAACCATAGAACCCTTGTTTTCCAGGATCACCTTACAGGAAGATATATTGATGCTGGCTGAAGTGCATTTTTGATTTTACGTTAATAAAGCCAACTCATGAAATTCAATCATGAAGTGATTGGGGCTGGAATAGATGTGAGAAACTGGCCTGAAATATTTGCAAAATATTATTCAGATTAGGCCAGGAATGTGTAGAGCCATTATTCTGCAATGCTGTACGGCTTTGAACCAAATCTTTCTCATATTTTGCATCTGGTTTTAGTCAGTGCACACTTGGCGTAGATGCCATGTGATTTTGTAGGACAGCTATATATAAAGATTGGCGGTACCACTCAGGTCAGACCGGAGAAGCCAAAGTTTCACTGCTGTATAAACCAATTAGCTTCACTGGGGGCCCGCGTGTTGTCTTCTTCATGCAGATGAATGTTTTTCAGCTGCAGTCCCAGAGAGAGGGAATGAAGTCCAAAGAAACTGCTAGAGAGAGCTGGGGGGTGGGGTGGGGCATGTGGTTGGGTAAATTGTAGTTCAAGGGGCTGGGAAGCAGTTTTGCCACTCGGATCCCCAAACTGGAAAACAGAGATTGAATGTCTTGATTCTTTCTTCCTATCTATCTCGACTTTCCATGCTCATTTACATAGATGCTCAGAGGTGCAGTTGTAAGCAAAGGTGACTTTTTACGATGATTAAGAGTAAAGACCAAAACGTACACATGCAGCCCCTGGGGATGTTTCCCGGCCTCTCTGCCCAGCGTTGACTGACCGAACCACATGACACTGAGTCTTTTAGGGCATTGAGTCATGCTTCTCCGTCTCCCAGTACAACTCTTTTCTTTTGAGAGTAAGAACAGGCTCTGGAGTGGCACCGTGACTTCCTTTAGGAGCACATAAGCTGCTTGGTGCTGGGTCAGAACTCGGTTCTCCTGAGGCCCAGAGTCCCCCCATTTCACTTGTCCCAGCTTTTCTCAGAAGTTCCCTTAATCTTTTAACGTACTTTTATAAGTTTACCAAACTTGTCCAAATTGTAAACATGAGTGCACCAGCATTCTAGTGGCTTATCTCTGTGCCACATTATACATGAGATACAGTTCCACTAAAATCAAAAAGAAAATTAAGAAGGAGAAAGACAGTATCTCAAATATCACCTGTTCCAAACTTTGCAATAAAAAATATGATAAATGAAAATAGTTATACTCATTTATTACATGTACTGAGGCTTACATGTTCAAATTGAATTCAAAGTTGATTAAGTGATTTGATTTGAAATAATTGGTATCTGCCTAATTTTTCCTAAATAGATACTTCACAGTCTGTAGTTAACATATACTTATTGGCCACTTATGATATGGAACATACTTCATACAAAATTAAAAGTTTTATTTATCTGAATTAGTTACATTAAACTCTGAATATGCTTTGAAAAGAGCAACTTTCAAGCTTTAGTAATTTTATGGGGAATCTTTTTCTACATGAACTAGTATGTTTTAAAAAAACAGGCAAAAATGGTCTAATGGCCACTTTAATATAGTTACATAGTTATTGTCATGCTCACTGTATTCCTGGAAATGATTTCATCTATATTTTTATTTTTAATGTCCAAGGCATTTCAGATCTATCCTTATGTTGATGATTATGGGATACTCAGAAAGAGGTTAAGATGACATTTCAGCTAGTTGTTTATAGCATGCTTAGGAGGTGCATGTATGTGCCCATAACTTGAAAATAGCAGCCCCAGAAGTGTGATGCATTTCTAACTTTAATTTGAAGCAAAGACAGAATTCACGCCTGGCTGCAATCATGTAACTTTTATGATGAAAATGGATATCTACATAGTTTTGTATTCCTTTCCTATGGGTGTCCAGTGCTGACTGCCAGAATGGCCCCTGCTGCTCTGAACTGAAGACTTCCACTATAACCTTTACTGGTTTCCTCTTTCCTATTTTTCTAGGCTGGGATTAAATTATACCACTTGAAGGCTTTGACCTTTCTGTTTAGCCTCCTCACTCACTGTACACCTCTACCTGGAGTCTATTCATCTCAGATTCAGCTGGTCCTGGGTCTGTAGGATTTGCTGTCCCTGTGCTCTTGTCTGGTTCATGTCCCTCCCCCCCTCCCCACCCTCGCCAAATGTTTTTCCATCCTGTCTCTTCCCATATCGCTTTGCTCTTTAGGATCCTATAAAATATCACCTTTTCCTGTGAGATCTGCAGGTATAGTGTATTTTCTCTTGTATCTAAGTCCCTCCACTGTCTTATCTCTACCATATTATATTCCTTATACTGTTTTATCTTTAAACACTGTGATTTAAGGGGCTATTCTCTCTCGAAGGCAGGATCTATGTTAAATTCAGCTTAATTTTTCTTGTGTATAGTACAAGGCTTTTCTCTTGGAGGCAATAAGTTTGTTAAATGATACTACCTCCCTTTTCATTCATTCATTCATTCATTCCTTCATTCATCCAAGTGCTTGTTATTAGCCACTATGACATTTGATAATACTTCAAAATTTCTTTTTAAAAAAGTGCCACTTGAATAAATATAGCTTGGTTTTGGTTATGTATGTGTGGGTTAGGTAGTTTATATTTATTGTGCAAGTACACTCAAATATCTCAGCGTAAGTCTATTGGAAATGATAAGGATTAAGTAGTGATAAAACTAGCACATTTTGAGGGGTTGATGTAGCTGAGGATGCTCCCTAAACTCATTGTTGTAGTTACTTTTCTCAGCATTGAGACATGAGGCCAGACACCTACAAGATACAGGATAAAAGGTTTATTTTTACCTCATAGTTTGCAGCGGTTTCAGTCCATAGCTGGCTGGCTCCGAGGCAGGGCAGCATGGCAGAGGGGCATAGCAGAGGACAGACAGTCCATAGTACGTCAGCCAGGAGGCAGGGAAGCAGGAGAATGGCGTTTCCCTTTCCCTTTTATTTAATTCAGGCTACAAAGCCTGTTGATTGGTGCCACCCATACCCAGGGTGATCCTTCTCATTATTCATACCCAGAACTATGTAAACCAGTGAACTAATTTAGTTATCACATACCCTTAATCCAGATTCACACACCCTAGATCCAGCCACCTCCAAAAAGCCCCATCTAGATACAAGCCATAAATAACACTCCCTGTAGGTACTATGTCAATTAATCCTTATAACGACACTAGTAAATAGGTAGTCTCCCTTCCATTCCCAACCCCACTCCATCGTAATGAAACTGAAGATCAGAGAGATCAGATGACTTTCCATAGGTGGCACAGCTAGTTCCAGCGATTGGCTTTAAACCCAAGTCTGTCTACAGCCACCTTCTAACCATCTAAAACTCATTTATTTAGAGTGTTATAACAACCACAACACTGCAAAATTCAGTGTGAAACTAAATCTAACAACAAAGTAAAAAGACTTTAGGATAATCACGACAGTAATTTTTAACAAAGGAGGTTATCTGTTTTCCTGGGTCACAGACCATCAGAAGGAGCAAACTAGAGGCAGGTCCTAGGTGGAGACAGGTAGTTAGAAACAGGCTAACAGCAGACAGCAGAAGTGACGGCTGATGGCCTCATGTCTAGGGGCACAAGTGCAATACATAAAAAGCAGACACAGAAGTGTATTACTGTGCAGCACAGTGACGACTATTCAGAATGATGGTGGCTCTGAACGATCAAGAAAGAGCTGGCAATTATAGTCCATAAATTATGTTTGAAACAATAGGAAGTGTGTAACACATTCTTGAAACACTTCAAAGCAGTCGGAGGCCCACACTATTAAAAGATTTGACTTCAATTTTCTGTATAGCTTCCTTCTTAATATCTCTCTCGCTACCTGAAGGGACATGCTAAACGAGCACTTATGGAGGACATGGTACATGAGAAGTCACTGAACATAGATGCAGATATCAGAATGAGTTTCTGTATCTTAATGCTTTGATATCAATTTTAAAAGCCCTTTGAAGGACCCTACAGTTCTTTTAGTTAAAGGCAAATTCATTCCCTGCTTACTGCACTTATCAGTCTTTGACCTTTGTACTTTTCCTTCCTAATTCCACGGGCAGAGATTCCCTGTAAACCACCAGCTGTGATAACAGGTATTCAGACCCTTCCATAAATGCATCTGGCTTCCCCCTTTTTTGTATTTCAGTTTCCAAACAAATAGACAGGAACACAGGACCCTGATCCAGGCTTCAGTAGGGAATAATACTCCTTCTTGATTGAATGTGGAAGGACAAGCCTTGAGAAAGAGCTTCCTGTGCAGCTTCAGACCACAGGCACGGGCAGTGCTGCCATCTGACTCTCTTCTCCCAGGGCTCAGAAACTCACCAGCACTTCTTCAGCTCCCAGATGACCAGGATGAGGTCTGGTTTTTAATGGAGCCCAACTGGAGTAAGATCTATTTCCTGGGAAAAGACCTGGAGAAAGTTTATTTAAAAAGCAAATTATAAAATAAATAAATAAACCCACAAAAACCAAAGGTAGTTGAATCACAATGTATTTACTTTAGTCTTTTTTCTCCCTGTTCTGTTATTTTGAAAAATATGCTCATTGCTGTTTTCTTTTATACAATTAACCGCACTGACTGAGGATCTTGGATAGCTTCTTGGTCAAAAGAACTGGGCAATATATTTATTTCAAATATTTGAGAAGGATGCCAGGAAATTTGTGACAACCAAATAAAAGGTCCATCTATATCTATATCTATATCTATATCTATATCTATATCTATATCTATATCTATCTATATCTATGTCTATATCTATATCTATATATATCTATATATCATCTGTATCATCTAACTATCTGTACATGTGTAGTGAATTCTGAATGGAATGGTGTTATTTAATTTTGTGGTGCTAGGGATCAAACTCAAGATCTCAAGTATGGTAGGCAAGAACTCTACCATTGAGTTACACCTTGAGCCCCGATAAATTCCTTTTTGTAGATTCATAAGGGAGTTTATTGGATCTTTCTCTCTCATGGCTAATGGGGGCACAGTATGTATTTGTTCAATGTTCAACAAGTACTGATTGAGGGCTCATTAGTTCCGAGGTCCTGTGAAATACTAGGGACACAGGAAATCAAGAAAGGCCAAGGGTATGGCCTGCTGTGGCTTACATTCTATTTGTGGCACGTAGACAATAAATGGGAAACGTATATCCACATGTCTCGACTATCTTTCCATGTCTGTGTCCATCTATATTGAGAAAAATTTCAGACAGTGTTCAGAGACACTGCTGACTACTCAAAAGCTAGAGTTTAAATCCCCTATTTAATTCAGTTCATGAGACTAGTTTCCAAAGTCTCCTCTGACATTCATATATAAAGTTTATCTTTGGGAATTCCTGTGACCCAACATATTTCGCTAAACATTGGTTTAAAGTTATTTTCTTGAAAGGACAAAAGGAAACCAGAATGTTTGTGAAACACTAAATGCCTCCACGAGCTTTCTCTCACGTTCTCTGAGAAATCATATACTGCCTTTGAGACAGGCAATTCTAGGGTTGAAAGAATCTGTCTTATGAAACTCAGAGACCTCTGATTAGGGAACAAGCCAAAATACACTGAGGAACTCAGGAGGCACTTTCTGATTTATCTTGTATCCTCTTCAGGGGAATAGAGGACAGAGGTTCAGCCAGTACAGGCTTCAAGAATATTCTGCTTACTGTAGCAGCTCCTGAAAATAATATCTTTAAACTGTTGTGTCTAACTATCAAGAGATGAATGTTTCAGAGGGAGAGAGAAATTGTCTTGCTTCTTTGGTCACTAATACTGTGGTACCTCTTTAAAATCCCTAGATTAATTTGGTTTCAAAGCTTTAATTATGCTTTTATGTTACAGTTTTCTTATTTAAGTGTCTGCTTCATGTCCATCACTCAGTACCCCCTGCCTATCTCAAAAGAGATGGATATTATCACCATAATTGAGGAAGAGGGAGAATGCTGTGAAAATTATTAATACATAAATTAAAAAATTAATCTGGAAAGCACTTCAGGGTCCCTAGGGAAGCACTACACAAACACAAAACATATTTAATGTCATTATCGGTTTCTCCACAGAGGAGATCAGAGCTAGTACAGTGCATGATTTGATTAGTAAACTGAGGCATGCAGAATGAGGATGGCCTGATGGGCTAGTGTGACTTAGAGCCTAGGCCTTGTATACCACTGAACTAAGGCCCACGTTAGGTCTTCTTTAGCCATAGTGTTAATGATTGTTCCAGTGAACAAACTTTTCCTTCTTTTTACCTTGCTTCTTTGAATCTTCGCTTGCTTGGGACTTTTTTTTTTCTTTTAACTTTTTAGTGTTAAAAGTCATTAAGGTGAAGATATTAAATTCTAAGACTGGTAATGAGAAATCACTGATGTGTTTTCTAATAATCCCAGTTATTTTTTGGCTTTGTGGCTTGGAACCTCCCACTGTGTTTACTTCATATAGTCCCATTAGTTAGGATACACGCATAAAAGCTTGTCCTGGAATTGTTTTCTTGTTTTGCTGGGGAATCATTCTTGTTTTACCTTTACCAATGAGAAAAGTTTTTGTGGGTCCTTAGAATTGTCCCAGGACATTGGGGGTACAGGAGACACTGAGGGTATATTTTTGCTAGAGACAGAAGGAGGGTGCAAATCCACATGCCAGGGATTTTGGAAAAACAATAAACAGTGCAAAGAGAGACAGTTGTGGTTATATAATAGTGGTCATTAGGCAGGCCAACTTGCTGCTTCTAATTAGTTTCTTGATTACGTTTCCTAACTTTCCTGAAACTCACTTTCCTCATTTATGGACCGGGTAATATCCATACCTGCCCATAATCCTACGGGATGTACGTCACTGACACAGAGTTTAATGTAGTGCTTGACATCATGAGAGCACAGTGAAGGTCATTATTGCTGAAGTTACCACGGAGGTCATCCCCATCATCAGTTTAGGGAGACGTAGAGTGATACAGACAATAAAAGCAATTGCCTGTCAGAGAAGAAAGCAATTCCAAGACTTGCCCTTTTCCCCTGTAATTCTACAACATGTTCATTCATGTTTTCAAATACTAGGTATTCTCATTTGCCTACCACACAGGCCATACCTTTGAGTTTATAAGAGGCTTTATAAGGCCAGTTTGGAGAGTTGTCCTCCGCTGTTACCCTTTTCTGGGTCCCAGACTTTGCAGGTAGCCTCCTTGGAGTTCTGCTGCCTTGTACACAGCAGAACTGTCTGCAAGCATCTTTCTCCTGACTCCAGCTCTCCCATCAGAAACGGCCCGTTTGACCACCTCCGTGTCCAGGCCTTTTTGCGCCTTCACAGTGGCCCCTCTTTGCACCCAGAGGCCACAGTGAGTGTCCCTCACCTGGCTAGCCCATGGGCTTTTTGGTCCTGGATTCTGAGTCTGGAAAAGAGGAGACATTCGTATGGGTAGCTCAGAGTGGGTAGAATTGTCACAGACAGTATGTCCTTGACATGCTTCCTTCCATGCTGTTATATACCTAAGTCTTCCATAATTGCATGGAATACATATTACTCTGAATTGATATTATTCTACTTTTATTTTTAAAATATTCAGTATTTTTTCTTGCAGTAGAAGTAATTTCTGCATATGTATGCCTTTATTTACTCTATAATATTTATATGATTACTTCCTATGTAAATATAAGGAATTTATACATGTACATGCATGCATGCATTCATATAAAGGAGATATAAAAAGAATCACATCTAAAGTTGCCAGTTTAGGAATCAATGCACTAAACATTTAGTGTAGCTCTTCTGTGGTTCATATTTTTAGTGTTGCTACCATAACATTTTAAAAATATTTATCACTTTTTACTGGAATCGTAGGTCTTGAGACACGTCCTTTTTTCTTACCATTTGGATGGCATAAAAGCCATAGTCTCAAACTCATCTCGAGACCCAAAAACCGAACCAGTGGATAATTAAGAACAATTTAGGGAATGACAGTTAAATATTACCAGATTAAGGTGAGTAGACTTGTGAATAAGTACTACTATGCCTAAGAATTGTGCCTTAATTTGCAAATACATATTTATTCCAGACGTCCTTTGAAAACATGTGTAAGGCATTAATTCAAGGACTATCTTTTTTTTTGGCTTTTTGAGATAAGGTCTCTCTATGCAGTTCAGGCTGGCCTTGAGCTCACTTTCGAGCCCAGGCTGGTCTCAAACTCACAATGACTCTCCTGCATCAGCATCCTGAGTGCTGGGATTACAGGCGTGCGCCACCACACCCAGCTCAAGGACTATCTAGTGGGAGACAGATAAGTAGGAAATACTTTATGGAACAAAGCAGACTGTTCAAGTTATAGTATGAATGCTATAATTGTATGTATTTCTATAAAGATATAAGCAATTTGGGTTTGCAGGATCTTGTAAAACCTACTGGAGGGGCTGGGGATTTAGCTCAGCGGCAAAGCGCCTGCCTGGCAAGTGCAAGGTCGTGAGTTCGGTCCCTGGTACCGGAGAAAAACCAAACCAAAAAAAACAAAAACAAAAACAAAAACAAAAAAACAAAATAAAACCTACTGGAGTAGAATGCTGGTCAAGTGTTTAAGGAATAAGTTAAATAGTGGAGTGTTTGGGAGAAGAGTGATAGGCACAGAGCAAAAGATGTCAGGCAAGGGTAGGGTGTCTTTATGGACTGGAGACCATAGAAAGATGTACATTAGAACAGGACTAGAAAGGGAGAATGGCTGTCAGACTTTGGAGCACCCTGATATCAGGCAGGCCAAGGAGCTTGGACGGTATGTGGTAGGCAAACAGGGTAGTAGAAGGCTTGAGTCATGGCACAAGATGATGAGACTGTATTTGAGGAAGATAATGTTTGGCAGGAAAAGTAGAGGTAGAGAGACAATTTGGAAGCCATCATAGTAGTTTGATAATCTAACGAAGGGTGGTGGCCTACACCACAGGAAGTGGAGATGCAAAGGAGAACTAAGGAGTCTAGTGGGGACATAACCAACAGAGCTTAAAAATTGGAGAGAAAAAAAATAACCCCAAGTGTTCTATTTTGAAGCCTAGCATTCCCTTAATGGAGAGAGGGAACACAAGGGTAAGGAGTATAAAGGTAGTAATAGCAATAAAGTAGTACCTGAGGGAGCTGGCCACACTGAGATTGAGGGGCCAGGAAGATATCTGGGGAGAGTCTGGGTGCTCTGAGAGAAAACGTGGTGCTTCGACAAAGGGATCACGTCAAAAGGTGTAAATCTGGAACTCAGTAGAGCTGAGGTGCTGAGCAAAGTCAGGAAGTATACACAAAAAAGGATAAAAGGACAAAACTGAAATTTCTACAATTAGCGAGCTGGCAGAAAAATGAAACAAATGTGGAAAATCAACATAATCATGAACCAACATGTAAAAGAAGACCATGGGGAAAAAAACTTATTTACAGGCATAAATTTTTATTTTCAAGTGTTTCAAATAATATTAGATAACTGGCCTTTCTCTGGACTTACCTCTAATTCGAATCCCACAGAGGTGAATTATAAAAGATATTACCTTTGTAAGCCTTATAATTAGCATCACAAAAGTTAAGCAAATAAAGCCTTCCAAGGAGGAGAAAGTAGTTTTGGACAGTCTTCAATTATTTCTAGAGCATTTGTTTGGCTATTTTCTGTTTAAGAAAGTTAAGTCAAAAGAGTAAATCTGTCCTTGAATCATCTAGAATGGTATTTCCTGAAGAGTAAAACATGTGCCCCATCGAGCACAGGGGACAATTTTGGATTTCATGCAGACATGAAGTAGAATTGAATCACATAGTGAAAAAGTTATCTTTTTGTTTCTCTTTTAACTCTCTGTTAAGAGAAAAAGTCTTAGCATGTGCCAATAAGTTTTTACTAGCTAACACTAGCTGACCTCCTTTCTCAACAAACTGCTTCAGATACTGAGTTTCCAACTAGACTTAAACATCATGTTAACTTTAAAATTACTGTGTATAAGGTAGTCAGAGAGAAGCACGCTTGTAATCCCAGCACTCTGGGAGGCTGAGGCAAGAGAATCCCAATTTCAAGCCCACTCTGAGTGACCTAGTGAGACCTTGTCTCAAAATAAAAGATTTCAAAGGGCTGGAAGTATAGCTTATTACTGAGTGCAATCCCAAGTACTGAAAAAAAGTATTGTGTACCATCTTTTTTATTTGGGGATACTAGTGTTTTAATTATGGTAGCAATTTTACAATGTTACTCAATTTAAAAAAAGATTAAGTATGCACTTGCACAGGTGATGTGTGGCTTTGAGGACACTGAGAAAGTGGGATGCAATAAAGGATGTTCACAAAAGTTAGGTTTAGTAGAACCTGAGTTCCTGCTATTGCTTAGTGACTGCAGTAGCTCCACTGGCTTGTTATACCATGTGACAGTGATCCTGGGATCTGGTCTGAAGGTCTCGGGTTCTAGATTCTCAGATCTAAATCTCATCATTCTCCTAAGATGTTGGGTCATGTTTTCAAACCACAAGACCTTTCTGGGCTTTCCTGTCCTCAGCTGTTATAATGAAGGGATTAGTTGTATGTGACCATTAACACTGCTTCCAGTAATAATTATATGATCCTTTAGCTACTTGTAAAGAAGCCTATGCATTCCAATGGCAGAAGATAGTGGGAACGTTTTTCCTCTGTAAGCCATCAATATCATGTGTCAATGCTACCGACTGCTCCCAGAATGACATCCACTGTGGGGGAAATATTAACTAATTCATTCTCTTGTGTTGAGTCAGATGCTAACCTCATTTGTGAAGGGTAGCTGTTTCAAGAAGGAATATCTGCTTTCGTTAGGGTGACTGATTAAAATTGAAAATGAAATTGTAAATGGAAACTTGCACGTATTTCCTGAGCACAGCGCTTTATGCTATAATTTCTCTCTCATTAGTAGTTTCATCATGGTCATATCTAATCAATTCATAAAGCCCATAAATTTTGTCCTTTAGTGTTGCAACTCATAAGCAATAAGTTCTTTGATTTAAAAATTTTTCATCTGTCTACTTACTAGCATCTTCCCATCTTTTAAAATTTGTTCCCTCAAGAAAAGGGAGGGCAAGGGAAATGTTTCTGACTGGCTGAAAGTTCTTCTAATTATCATTGGGAATAAATGTTATTCTACATCCTAAGTTATTCTTGAAAATAAAACCATGGCACTGACTTGACATACAACAACACGGCAATTTTCACCTTCAAAAACATAGCAAAGGACCAGGAAATAAATGAAAAATAGAGATAGCAAGGGAATGGAAAAAATAAACACATAGTCTTTGGATTTGAAATTTTTGATTTTATTTCTACTAGCTTTAAAAAGTTGCCATATAAATAGATTTTCTTCATGAATAAGAGAAGGAAGATTTGTCCCTCCTTCCTCTACTTCCTCTTCCTCTGCTCCTTCCCCTCCTCTTTCTCCTTTGGTACTGGGGATTATACCAAGCACTTCTTGCATGCTAAGCACATGCTCTACCACAGAGTTACACCATTGAACTAGATGGTGTAGTACACACCTGTAATCCCAGCTTCTCAGAAGCCTGAGGCAGGAGGATCACAAGTTTAAGGCTAGCCTCGGTGACTTAGCAAGACCTTGTCAAGCTGGAGGTGTACACAGTTCAGTGGTAAAATGCCCCCGTGTTCAATCCTCAGTAACAAATGGAGAGAGAGAGAGAGAGAGAGAGAGAGAGAGAGAGAAGGTACTGTTCTGATCAAATTAGTATTTTATGTAAAAATTAAATCTGCAGCATTGGGCAGATACTGCAAAGGTCCTGAATAAGGATTAGTTACTAACCTTGAGCTCAGACCATCTGAAGAGTTGAGGTTAACATGCATTTAATTTTGGGAGATCATCTTTTATTGCCCTGCAGAACCTCTTTTCTCTTCTCTTCTTTACACAATGTTCAATTTAATTTCCTGATTTCTGTGCTTACAGATTACAAATACAGATTAGAAGGCATAAAAAATACCAGGAGGAAAAAGACAAAGAAGCAGAATAAAATAGAAATAATTTTAAAATTATAGCTATTTGGAGGCATTTAGGGCATGAAAACAACCCTTCCTACCTCAGTCATCACTTAGTGCTTTTTCTGTGTTACAGCAAGACATAATACAGGGTATTGCAAATGATGATCTTGATTTACCAAGGTTAAGTTAAATTATATATACTTTACATATTTTACAAAGCATACAATACATTGTGAAGATTTTTCAATATGCAAAAGACACAGGTTTAAAGACAATATTCTTTGAGCTTTTATGAGTAAACCCTTAGCTATCCAAGACATTCACTCAGGTGGAAACTGACTTGGTCTCAAGGGGTTCCACATAATCATGGTCTTCCCAAAGCATCTTCAGCAAATAAGCACAGGCTTTGTGTGTTCTGCGGAACAGATGAAGGTATTTCTGGTTCCTAAATTAAGATAATTTTTATCCTGATGCCTTTTCTTTGTTTTAAGTAGGAACATTTGATAGAAATCACGTGTGGACTTCGACTTCAGCGACTTTATCACATTCTTTTCCCCAGGACCTGGCTTTAGGGCAGTTTATGCAGGGTTATGTGACTCTGGGGCTGTACTTGTCTTTGCAGTGTGTCACCTGTGATTCTTTGGGTAAAACACTCGAAGTGGACCTATTCTGCACATTAAAATAAAAATCTTTCCTCAGTTATCCCCATGAGAACAGCAGAAGCATAAATTAGTGTAAACTCATTATAGACTGTACACAGGATCCACTGTACACTGCCTTAGTACCACAAATGTTGCACTAAATGCATTTGAAAGGAGTCCGTGGGCAATGTCTGACCTCATAGAGAAGGGACATGGAGAATCCAGCCTCTCAGAGGTCAACCAGTCAAATACCAGGGCTGGAGTTTTCAAAGAACCAGATAATGCCCATTTTATGGCCATTAATAACATTTTAGTTATATAAACAGAGATAAGAGTAATAAAAAATAAATTCTGCTTCCCAGTGTAATCTGATTGCCAGCAGAGTTCCGAAATGAACTTTCTCAGTGTGCACATGGCTGTTCATAATGGGCCGGCGACCACTCTGCAGCCCTCTCCCAACTCTCCACTTCCCTTTTATGGAGGGTCCTTCGTATGCCAGATCCGTAAGCTGTTCCAGGGAGGCAGGTTCTTTGTTTTCCCCTTTAAAGTTCTTTGACTGAGCCTCTGGTAGTTAATGCACCAAATGGTCTTTGGGGGCATTTCATACATGTGCTCTGCAGCTAATCAGAGTGCCTGGACCTACTGGTTTTCTACCTCTGTGTTTCCCACATGTTTCAGGGCTCAGTTCAAACACCAGGCCTATCAGCTTCAGGAGAGGCACGGCAGAGCTCAGTGCTGATTTGGGTGTCTGCTTCAAACAGAGATTTTTCCAAAGGATATCCTGTAGTAGATAAAACATTTCATTAGCCCAGGTTCCCTTTTGAAACCAGGAAGCACAGTGCCTAGTGGGTAGGAAAACTCAGATAATGTTGTTACAGTTGTATTTAGAGTGCTTGTAAATATTGTCGTCAGTATCTTTTATACAGGTTCTATCAAGATTGTATTTAAACATGGACAGGTTAATTATGTGTTTTAAAGCTTTGTTTATGGAGAGCTGGTAGGCAAGTTGTGAAATAAATCCTTTGCATATTGCAATGACCATTTCTCCCCCCAAAAATGTCTCCTCCAGTTGATTACTCCTCATGCCATCCGTGTGCAGACGCCTCCTCGGCACATCCCTGGTGTTGTGGAAGTTACACTGTCCTACAAGTCCAAGCAGTTCTGCAAAGGGACCCCGGGCAGATTCATTTACACAGGTAAGAACCATTACAGACGGTGAATGCACAGCTGCCTGGGCCCTTTGGGGTCCTTTAGTGTATCCTGTATGTGTGTATAGTTTTCAAAACACTGGTTTCTGTTAAGACATACTTTATTTTCCTGTTTGACCCACTGAGTTGGTTTTATTATTATTATTAAGAATTCATCTAGTTGTCCATGTTAAATGGCAGGATCTGTTCAAATAACTGGTTGGACACCTAAAGAAGCAGCATGAGAAGTAAGAGAAGGGGAAGAAGGTGCTAGACAGTACTGTGGTCTATCTGTACGTTAAACCAGCCTTTTGGCGTTTGTTTGCATTATGGGATAGAGGTGTACTTTAACGAACAGTACCCTTTAGTATACTTAATTCTCGCCTGCACATTTGTATTAAACACAGTGGCAGTTTTTATATTTAATTGTGGGTTGGTGCTTTCTTCCTCAGTAAGCTGCATTTTGTTCTCTGAAAACAGCCTTGGCATATGGACCCGCCTTGTGGTAGGAAGCTAGGGTTACAGGGTGACTGAATTCCCTCCCATCACACGGAGCAAACCAGGCAGGATCTGCAAAGGCAGGTTGTGGGAACATGCTCAGTGCGTAGTCTGAGTGCCCCCAGACTGTATTCTGCAGACCAAACACTCAGGGCTCTTTTTCCAAGTCGGATTCTGCTACAGTATTTCTGGGTAGAACCTGAGACCCTTTATCCTTAAGCACTCGAAGGCAAAGACAAGGCTTATGGTGCTGGTCAAAGGATCACACATGGGGTGCTGAATCTTTGTCATCTCTGGCTAGCCGTCACCATTAACTGGTTCCAGATCTCATTCTCCACCCAGTAAAAGATACTAAAGCCAGATAAGGACAGGGGAAGTTCATTTCACACAAAGACATCCAGAGCAGTGATAGGATAGCTCTGTTAATACATTCTAATTATAACCAAACAATTAAATGGACAGATTTTATTTTGCTGTGACATTCTACCTCAAAGCATCTTTCCCTTGTATTTTAATACTAGAAACAAAACTGAATATTGTTCTTAGTCAGTCTCTCTCTCTCTCTTCTCTGTCTCTTTCTCGAAATTATAAAAACAATTAATGCATCCTGACCCTTGGAAATGCCTCCCAGGCCTTTAAACAAAATGCAGGTTTGGTGCCTGCCTGACGATTAGTTTTAGTTAATTGAAAATTATAGGATTGACCCAAGAGGAAAATTTTGTTTGCACTCCAATCACTTTTACAAATTAAGGAAAATTACCACAATTTTGTTTAGCTAAGGTTTCACACTGAGTTCAAGAAATTAGCTCAGCCATCCCCACAAAGTCAGCACTTTGTTAGTGAGCACTTGAAAAAATAATAGTCTATCTGGAGTTTTGTGGTGTATACAAACGAAGCATAGAGAGAGCTATGATGCTTTATAGAAGTAGGCCAAGTGTTTTTAATTAGGCTCATTGGTTCAGTGTAAGTTTTGAAGAACAATCAAACTAGCAGATTAGCTGTTTCTTTTAAGGCTAGGATTTCTTGCCATTCATTTTTCCCATGAGAACTTCCACATAGCAGTATTTTTTTTTTTTTTTTTACAAGCCTCATTATGGGCTTGCAGGAAAAGGACCAATTGCAATTTCTGATACTGTAACATTCCCCACCATCATTCCAGTGGATGGGAGTTTTTCACAGTGTTCCTCACTGAACTTGGTGTTCTGGAACATATTACAAAACCACAGAGGCCAAATGTTTTCTCTGAGGAGTTTGGACTCTGTTTTTGGCCGAAAACATTTAGGCCTCGCTGGCTGCTTATTTACTCTGCTATTAAGAACAAGAAAAGGAGAAGAAAAAGAAGAAAATGCTTGTGTGGTGGGAGGTACAAGAGGCAATCAGCCATGGTTTCCGCTTTGGTGACAATGTCCCTACCCATTAATGGTTCCATTTTGTGGTCAGGTCTCATTTAGAAGAAATTATTTTTAATCAGTGTTCAACAAAATATCCCCTAGAGCCACCTGGCCATAAAAGTTAAAAAAAACCCTTCATCCCCATTAAATTACTTACGTTCTCAAAAGAAAATAGCTAGGGACCCATCATTATTTTGAGGGTTTTTTTTTTTTTTTAACCATTAAAAAAAATTGCCATCAATTTAAGAAATCACATCTTGGAAAATCTGTTTCATACTGGAATTAAGATCAAAGATAAAAGTGGTGAACTTGCAAATCTAGGAAAGCAGTTAAGGAGCAGGATGATAAGTTGGTGTGTGTGCACCAGTATACATGTGTGGAAAATTTAGAATAGGGGAAAATGCTTCCTGTCATCCTGCCTCACTCTGTGGGCAACAGGCAAAAAGGCTTTGCTTTTTAAGTATTCTGAGAGAGAGAGGGAGAGAGAGAGAGAGAGACAGAGAGACAGAGAGACAGAGAGACAGAGAGACAGAGAGACAGAGAATATCCTCTCCCTATAATGGAAAAATAAAAATTTGAAGACATTGACATGAAGAGCTCCTTGCTGCTCTAGTTGGCTGTTAGCAGTCACTTTGATATCATATTTCCCAAAAAGGGTATCTCTGTTAATTGGTGAAACCACACATGTGCTTCATAATCATTAGCATTAAAGGTGTTTGCAAAGGGTTCCTTTTTGCATAGCTGGGGCTACTATTTCCTGTAAGTTGCTCAGTTTACCTCTCTTCTTGTCACTACTTAGTAGTGGGGCACAGAAAAGGGACATAAAACCTCTCTGTTCTTGAATCCAAACAGTTCCCTCAGATCACTATCTATGTACTGACCTCTCATTTATCCACCCACAGAAATTTACACTTCATTTTTTAAAATATCCATAGCATTTCAAGATGTGATGCTTACTCTTCTGGATAGGGCTAACTAACTCTCTTGTTTTATTAGTGGAATTCCACTTGGAATTTTTCCCTGTAAAAAAAAAAATACAACAAAATATCACAGAGCTGAAAACTAGCACCCAATAATGAAAGCACTAGGGCTGGCTGCTTTCAGAATGTACAGGAGAGTTTGGGTATGTAGATGTGGAAAGCTCTAAAGATTTATATAGTAATCAATTTATAATTATTAAAACATTAAGCGAGAGAAAGAGAGCATGAGAAAGAGAGAGAGAGAGCACGAGAGAGACTGAGAGAGAGAGAACTCCAGCAAGCACACCTGGTCTCATCTCCTGTATGCAAATGCAGACAGATTTCGGGGGAGGGAGGAAAGAATCTGACTAAGCAGACTCCCTGCGAGCGGCTGCACTTGTGTGAGGATGGTGAGCACAGCTCACATAAGGAATTCTCAGCCGCCACATGTACAGTGCTCTTCTATTTGCCCAGTTAGAATCAGAGGAAGAAATCTCAACTCGATTAGTCTAAAAAAAACTCAGTAGCACTTTCCAGGTCTTACTTTATTGTATTCAATTATCCTTATGTAGATGCAGAGCAAGGCTAACCTTAAGTTTTAAATAATGATTCTAAAAGAAGGAACTAAAACCCCTTTCTAATCGTAAGATTGTCTTGAAAGCCATATGATCGAGTGTTCCATTCCCCAGTCCAACAGGAATCTCCACTGCCATCTAGGAGGGGTTCCCTTTATTCTCACAGATTGCTTCCTTGCAGTCATTAAATCTTTAAATGAATTGGATCTTTTAAAACTGTGATCTCTCCTGCTAAGCCCTGAGTGCCCTTCGATCTGATAAAAGATTTTCAGGAGACTTTAGTTACTTCTTCACAGTTCTAAGATTTGGTTTCCTGATAAGAGGTAGGCAGATCCAAATGCAGGTTTTGCCCTAGTTCTGGTGACCCTCAGAAAGGTCTCTACCTGGGACAGTCCGAGGGGAAAATGCATTGTAGGATGATGTTTGAGCAGCGCAGGTGTGCCCGGAGAGCTGTATTCTACCTGCTCTCTCAAAAGTTGGTGCAAGTCAACCACGAATAAAAAAGAGCAAGCTATGAGTATAGTAGCATGAACAAGATTTTTATAAATGTGAACATAACGCTTTCTTTATATACTACTCCATTTTCTGCTGCAAGGCAAAATACCTGAGGCTGAGTCCTTATAAAGAAAAGAGGTTTATTTCACTAACACTTTTAACGGCTTAAAGTCCAAGATCAAATGGTCTCATCTGGTTGGCCTCTGGTGAGGGCTGCCTGGGCTGCCTGACACTATGGCCGATGGTAAGGTGGGATGAGGGTGTGCAAGAGGGATCACATGGTGAGATGGCCAGAGGGATTCAGGGTCATGCTTACTCTGTTTGTAACAGCCCACTCTCCCAGGAACTAACCAGGATCCTTTGAGAGCTACACTAATCCCTTCCAAAGGCTGTGCCCTCAGTGGCCTAATTACTTTCTACTAGGCCTTCTGCTTACTATTACATTGGGCACCAAGCTTCCAGTTCCAGAATGCTTGGAGGACAAATGTCATTTGAACCTTAGCAGATTATAAGACATATTTACTCAGAAATGGCCTCAGACAATACATATTCTGATAAAGTAGTCCTAAAATTGTGAAGCTTTCTAGAACTTTGCATGGCTTTCCACTTCTTTCCATCTCAAAGTCCTGCCTGTCCTCTGTAGGCCACAGCATACCAACTACCTATCAGATGTTCAGGTTACAATCAGCTACAAGTCCAGATTCAACAGGTTTCAGGCCAGAGAGTGCTGTGTTTAGTTCTTAGACACCTCCTGCACAAAGTGAAACCTACCACCTGGGTATGAACAAAGTCATAAGTTTTAAGGGAGAAATGAGTTAAAGCCTAATGAATCTCCCATTCTTTTTTTCTTATTCTAGTTCATTGCCATGTTAAAGTATTGGAAAGCCACTTTCTTGTCATTGCCCTGTAGAGAAACCTTTCCTGTCTGCTTACTGTATAGAACGTGTAGCCCACACCCTTTCACTTGGCATTCTTAACTTATTCTGGTCTATGAACAGTGTTTTCTCAGCTCCACTGAAACCAGTCTCCTTGCTGAGACTCAAGATCACTTCATATTCTGCCACTGTGAACATGGCAATTGCTATTTGCACCAGCATTTTCAAGACCTAGTTCCAGTTCAGACTGTTTCCTCTGCATGTTCTTTGGGTACTGAAACATAGTGGACAGAGAACAGGGCTGAGCAGCTCTGTCCTTACCTGGCCATGAGACCTAAGACAAGTTGCTTATGTGCTCTGGACTCCAGTTTCTGCAGTGTAAAGTGAGCTGACTGGACTAGGTGACTTTGATATCCCCTAATGCTTGTCTTGATTGACTGGATCTCTCTTGTTCCATGTGCTTAGACCAGTTATTCATTATTAACTTCCTTATGCCTGTAGCTCTCTTGTTCTGTTTGTAGGTAGACAAATCATGAAAAATCCACTCACTTTGTGAAGAAATACCTCTTCTCAGTCTTACTGTTTTGTATACTGTGTTAAAGCATCTTGACTCAATATTTACTTGCAGTAGGTGTTCTCTAATAATTGATTGACATATTGCTAAGGGTCAGGGTGTCCTCATTGATTTTTGTGCTCTGGATGACACAGAATATAAATAAGAGTTGTTAATTAAGAATCTGTCCCATTTCACTTGAATTTTTCATACATGGAACATATGGGGCTTCTGTTAAAGAAAAATGTATATTAATATTCTTCATTTGCTCATCTATAAAATGGAGAAATTTTAAAACTACTTTTATTTAAGGAGTATGTAGGCCAGTGTAGGTAATGTAGTGCCGACCGTGCCTGCTCTAGTTGAATGCCCACTTAAATTAAACTCGAAACAAGAATAGCAGAGAGTGGGAGTGTTGTTTCTCTTAAAAATCCAAAGAGCTGGCTACTAGAGCACATTTTGATTTATATTATGTATGCACTAATTTTCATCTTGATGAATGAAGTTGTTTCTTTCTGGGTATTAGAGTAGGAATGAGAAGATCTGGGTTTTTGTTCCGATTTTGTCACTTCCTTTTGTTAGCCCATGTGTTTATCTCATGAGTGTTTGCAGATTGCTGGTTCTAGTCTAGGCAGTGCTCTAAACCAGTGCTAGCAATGTTCTAAAACAGTGTGGGGCAAAATCACATATGGTCCCTGTTTTCGTTGATCTTATAGACCAACAGGGAATGTGGATATTCGTGTTTATTATTCCAAACCTGGTAAGTTTTCAGAAAGACAATAACAGGGTTTCAGATAAGTATATGACAGAGGGACAACGAAGAGTCAGAGATATTTCTCCTGAGGAAAAGATGCAAGCTGAGGTTTGAAGTAAGACCAAGAATTAATGCAGCTATCATTGAAGGATGGGGATAGGAAAAACAGAAGGAGTGTTCCAGCACATACGGCATGTAAAATCCCACTGGGTGGGAGGAAATGTGGCATTTTAGAAGGTTGCAGTAATTCCAGGGAGCGTGAGGAATCAAGAGTATGAATGAGAATGGTGAGTGAGAAGGTTGGAGAAGTGGACAGTGATGAGGATATAAAATGGGGAGGAGTTTCATGGTTCTTTCCTGGGCAGTTCTTGCAGTGTCTGAAATGACGACAGACCTTACCCAGTCTACATTTCAGAAGAAAAATAACTCTTATCAAGTGGAGCATAGATCAATATGGATGTCAGAAAATCTCTTAGGAGGTCATTGCAGTAGTCACAGAAAGAGATTTGGCAACTCTGATTTATCTGGCAATGGGTAGAGAGGGAATGAAGTGAGAGGACTCAGAAAGTATTTAAGAGGAAGAATGGAAAAGACTTTGAGATTGACTGGATGTACAGTTTCAGGAGACAAAGGGTTAAGGCTACCAGAGTCTCAGCTTCTTCAGCTTGATGATGGTAGGGCCATCACTTTTCTGTGCTTCCCAAGGGTCTTGTGATTATCAGTGAAAAAATGGGCATGAAAATGTTTTGCAAGGGGTAATATTTTACGCATATGTTAACTGTTATACCGGCAGGCCTAAGCAAGCTCACAAAGAACGGGAGAAAGGAAGGCAATAATGTGTTTTCTTTTTTATCAGATTGTTTTCACTTAGGATTCAGCTGAAAGAGCTGTGTAATGAACACTTGACTAGTAGTTCTGCCTTAGTGGTGTCCTAATTGGAAAAAAAAACAAATAAGAAGGAAAAATTCACAGGCTACTCCTGTCCACATGTCTTGAATGTGATTCCAAAGGAGCCATTTACACACAAAGAAAACAGTTCAAAGCAAAGGGAATGTTTATTCTCTCAGCTTTTGAGATATGAAGAGGAGGCCCCCATGTTTTCCACTGAAGGGAGTTTTACTTCTTTTTCACAAAATGTGAGGTTTTTTTTCCCTAATCTGATGTATGTTGATGCGATTGGTGATTCTGAATCTGCTGGTGTTTGGGTAAATATTGTTGGTAACATAACTGCACAGCAACAACAAAAATCACTAAAAGTAACCATTGTACTCCTGTGACACCTAGAAAATGAAAGCCATTTCTACCAAGAATAAAGCCAGTCTGAAGGAAGTATATTCTCTTGCATATTTTATGCATACACTTCCCAAGAAATATGACCTTTATTTTCTATTTGGAGTGGAGCATAATCAGGGCTTGAGTAGCTAGTGTAACAGGATCATTAAAAGGGATATTTTCAGTGACATTAGAGATCTAAATGGCCATGAGACCTTATATACAGCCTTGGCTTTTTCCTGTCTACCCAGAGTTAATAAGTGATAAGGCTGGGAGAGAGATAAATCACAGAAATCCCTGTCCAAAGAAAACATATTGACTACAGCCAAGCAAATAACAGACCATAACCAACGATCTCATTCATCATTCATGTAATAGGGATATAAAGTATTTCCTACCAATTTAACCGTATAGAAGGAAAAGGCAGATAAGCTTGCCCAATCTAAGGCATGTGATTTGGTTATTAAGGGACATGAACTATTTGTCACATGGCTTTAATCTTTAAGATGTGTTGCCATTTCTAAACTATAAATTTCTGGTAAGGGATCAGAAAGCTATTAACAATAAAGGTAGGAACTGGGCTTTGTATGTATTCTTGCCAATGTAATACAATACAATGAAGGCTTCAACCTCTAATCTTTTTAGGATGATATAACATGATTTGCTTTTCAAAGTCAATAAACTACTTGGAAGTTTTCAAGTTTTCTTTTTGGTTATTTTTTTTTTTAAATCTAGTATCATGATAAATCAGCCCTTCAGCTTTTAAACTATATATCTTGAATTTTCTGTAGTATCGGGGATAGGAAGAGGAAGGGAAACTAAATATCTCTCTATTTTACTTTTCTTTAGATTTATTCCTAATGGTGGAGGGCTATTTTCTGTTTCGTTTGTCCGTGTTTGCAGGAATATGGAACACCAGTCCTTCCGTTCATAGTTAAAGCTAACTAGGAGATGTGCTGTTCACTATAGCATTAAAACTTATTTGTGATTGTTTATTGCAAAATATTACACGCTACTTTCAGATAACTCAGGAAGCACCAGTAAAAGTAATCAAAATAATATTAAAATTTGCTATAATCCTATCAGTTTTTTAACATAAACAACAAATTTGAACTGTTATTATTATTATTATTGTTTCAGTAATAGAATTTGAATCCAGACCCTTGTGCATGCCAGGCAAATGCTTCACCACTGGGTTTCAGCTCCCAGACTCCAGTCCCCACCCTTGTTTGAGACAAGTTCTCATTAAGTTGTCCAGGCTTGCCTCAAACTTGCAGTCCTTCAGCCTCAGCCTCCAGAGTAACTGGGCTTATGTGGTTCATGGCCTATCTCTTGCATTCTTAATTCCTATGCACGTATCTCACTTGTTATCAAAACTAATGCCTTACATAATATTATGTAATTTGTTGTTTCATTGAGCAGTGCATCATAAATATAAGAGCATAATGAATGTAAAACAATTTCTTATATTTGATAATCATTTCATGCCTCAGAGGAATTTTATAATGATGTATATCCTTATCTTTGTGTTAAAGCACATTGAATTTGGGTTCTCATTTGTTTATGTTTCTGAGAAACCTACACAGAGTCAGTGGTCCTATACCTGGATTCTTTGGAGTTGGAATGGTGGGATATCCGCATTGGTTGGAACTTATCAGCCATTCCTCAGTGAGTACAGGTACATTACTCCTAGGACCTGCTGTTGCCAGGAGTTTGGCCTTGGTCACAAAAGCACATTCAGCTACAACCGAGAGCTGTTTCTCTTTTCATCTTTAAGAATGTCCAGGGCCAGTGAATTTCATGCATTTTCCCCTGTTGTGTAAAACAGTACTGAACTTCTCATAAGTAAACATGGAAACCATATCTAAAACTCAAATCCAAAACTAACAGTAAATAGGTGACAGGTCCTTCCCTGTGCCCTCCCAAGGAGAACAGCCTTTCCTGCTCCAGCAATAGAGACCTTTTTCCTCCCCTTCACTGGTTTTCTAGTCTAAGGGGTGTCTGACACCCTTCACTCACTTTTATCCTGTTGCTCCCTCCTATTCCACCCCCCACTAACTCTGATCTTTTTTCTCAGTCTTCTTCCTCTATACATCACTGAAATATAGAGCACCCACTCCCATTTTGCATAAGATGGGATCCCAGTTGTTAATTCTTTGTGATACTTCCTGTGTGATCAGGGTTTCATTCATAAAGTCTTTGCCTACACCAGTGTTCAAGAATTTTACCTATTCTATTTTCCAGCAGATTTGTTTCTGTTTTAATATTTAGATCTTTGATCCATTTCAAATTTAGTTTAGTGCATGGTGAAAGATATGGGCCTAATTTTAATCTTTGGCATGTGCAGAGCCAGTTTTTCCAAGACCATTTATTAAAGAGGCTATCTGTCTTCCAGGGACATGTTTGGCATCTTTGTCAAAGATAATGTGGCTGAGTGTGTTTTGAATTTCTTACTCATCTTCTAATTTGCACCACTGATCCTTTGGTTTATTTTTTTTTGCCAGTACCATGCTGTTTTTATCACAGTAGCTTTATAGTATATTTTCAAGTTGAGGAATGTGATGCCCCTTGCCTTGCTTTTGTTACCTAGAATTACCTTTCCTATTCTGGATCTCTTCTGGTTCCAAATGAATTTAGGATTTTTTTCCTCCAATTATATGAGATATGCTGTTGGAGTTTTGATTGGAATTGCTTTAAATGTGTATAATAATTTTGGAAATGTAGCTATTTTCACTATATCGGTTCTCCCTACCCCAAAGCAAGAAATATCTTTCCATTTTCTGAGATCTGCCTCAATCTCCTTTTTCAGAGTACTGTTGTTGTCAATGTAGAGGTCTTTTATATCCTTTGTTAGATTGATTCCTAGGTATTTCATTTTTGGGGATGCTATCATTAAAAGTATTTTTTCTCTAATTTCTTTCTCAGTGAGTTTGTTATCTGTATACAAGAAGGCTATTGATTTTTGAGTATTGACTTTGTATCTAGCTACACTACTAAATTTGCTTATTAAATCTAGCAGTATTTTAGTGGAGTTTTGGGGGCCTTCTATGTACAGTATCATGTCATCTGCAAATAATGATAATTTAACTTCTTCCTTTCCTGTCATTATTCTTTTATTTCATTCTGTTCTCTGATTCCTTCGGCTAAAGCTTCCAGGACTCTGTTGAATAAGAGTGGAGACAATGGACATCCTTATCTTGTTCCTGTTTTTAGAGTGAAAGCTCTCAGTTTTTGTCTATTTAGTATAATGTTGGGTGTTGGTTTGTTATAGATGGCTTTTATCAAATTGAGATAAAGATCATCTATTCCAATTTTCTGTAGGATTTTTATTATGAAGAGTATTGGAATTTATCAAAAGCTTTTTCTGCATCTATTGAGATGATCATACGGCTTTTGTCCTTGGCTCTGTTAATATGGTGTATTACATTTATTGACTTATGTATGTTGAACCATCCCTGCATCCCTGGGATGAATTCATCTTGGTCTTGGTGTATAATCTTGATGATTTGCTACACTCTGTTTGCCAGTATCTTATTGAGGATTTTTGCATCTATGTTCATTAGGGGGATTGGCCTATAATTCTGTTAGTTGGATCCTTTTCCTATTTTCATATCAGGGAAATGCTTGCTTCCAGGAATGAATTTGGGAGTATAACTTTATTAAAGAGTTAGAGAAGTAGTGGTAGTAGGTCTTTTCTAAGTTTCTGATACAATTCAGCAGTGAATCCATCATGGTCTGGGCTTCTTTTGTTGTTTGTTGGTTTTAAATTACATATTCAATTTCATTGATTTATATTGATTTATTTAGGATTTTTATATCTTCTTGATTCAGTTTTGGTACTTCATATGTATCTAGGAATCTGTTCATTTTGTCTACATTTTCCATCTTATTAGACTACAAGTTCTCAAAGTAGGTCTATACAATTTCTGGTTTTCTGCAGTGTCTATTGTGATTTCTCCCTTTTCACTCTTAATTGTGTGGATTTGAGTCTTTCTTTTCCTTTTTTGGGATAAGATTGACTAAGGATTTGTTAATTTTATTTAATCTTTCAAAGAACCAACTCTTGGATTCATTGATTTTTTTGTATTGTTTTCTTAGTCTCCATTGCTTTAATTTCTGCTCTGATCTTTATCATTTCCTCCTTCTGGGGTTGGCCTGCTCTTCTTTTTCTAGAAGTTTGAGGTTCATCATTAAGTTGTCTATTTGTATTTGTTCCTTTTTCCTAATATGGGTATTCACTGCTATCAATTTCCCTCTTAGGACTGCTTTCAATGTGTCTCATAAATTTTGGTATGTTGTATTGTTGTTATCACTTAATTGTAGAAACTAATTTCTTTTAAAATTTCATCTGTGACCCATTGGTTGTTCAGTAGGGTGTATTTAATTTCCATGTGTTTATGAAGTTCTTGTGATTTCTTTTCCCATTGATTTCCAATTTCATTGCACTGTGGTCTCATAATATGTATGGGATGATTTCAATTTCTTTGCATATACTTAAGCATGGCGTATGGTCTATTTTGGAGAATGTCCCATGTGCAGCTGAAAAAATGTATTCTGATGTTGTAGGGTGGAACACGCTGTTGACATCTACTAAGTCCATTTGTTCAAAAGTTTGCTTCAGTTCTAATATTTTATTGTTGATTTTTTATCTAGTTGATCTGTCTTTTTGTGACAGTGGGATATTGAGATCCCCTAATACTATTGTATTAGTGCATATTTGATTTTTTCATGTTTGTCAATATTTGTTTTATATAGTTGGGTGCACTGGTATTTATTGCATATATATTTATGATTGTTATCTCTTCCTCTTGTATTTTTCCCTTTACAAGGATGTAGTGACTTTCTTTGTCTCTCTTAATCAGTCTTAGTTTGAAATTCATTTTGTCTTCAAATAGAATAGCTACTGCTGATTTTTTCTGGGTTCCTGTCACATGGAGTATTGTTTTCTATCCTTTGAGTTTCAGTCTATGAATTCATGTTTCAATTAAATGTGTTTCTTGTATGCAGCATATAGTTGGATCTTGCTTCTTGATCTATTCTTATAGTCTGTGTCTTGTGATTGGTGAACTGAGACCATTAACAGTAATGGTTATAACTGATATGTATTGACATATCCTTGTCATATTATTTTCCTGTTGTTGCATCCCCTGCCATCCCTCTCCCCTGTTTAATTGTTTGCCTTGTCTGGTGAATTCCTTCTGTTGTGATTCATGGAGTTTTAGTCCTTGTTATCTCTTTCTGGAATGTCTTTCCAAACATGTTGGTGTGCTGATTTGGTGGTTACTTCAGGTGATTTTTGTCATGGAAGTATCTTATATCTTCATTAGTTCTGAAAGGTAGTTTCTTGGGGTACATCAGTCTGGGTTGGAGGTTGTTTTCCTTTAGAGCTTGAAATTTTTTACTCCGAGCTCTCCTTGACTTGAGGGTTTGTGCTGAGAAGTCAGCTGTGATTCTGTTGGGCTTTCCTTTACAGGTGATTTGTTTCTTTTCCCTAATAGCTTTTAATATTCTATTCTTATATTGAATTTCTGGAATCTTGACTTTGATATTCCTGGTGGTAGATTTTTTTATCATGGCTAATTGGAATTCTATATGTCACACTTACTCTATGTCAAATTCTTTTTCCCTATCAGGGAAGTTTTTTGCCATGACATCTGTGAACAGTTTTTTTTAAATATCATTTGTGCTATCTTCTGCTTTTTCATTGATTCCAGTCAATCTTAAGTTATTCTCCTTTGCATCATCTAATAGCTGCTGCATTGATTTCTCATGGTCCCTTGCTATTTTTCAGAAATCTTTCTTTTCATGACTGCTAATCACAAGCCTGTCTTCTATATCACTTCTGTACTCACATTGGCTCATTCTGCTGTGGACACTTTCAGTGGAATTTTTATTCTCCTCGATATATGATTGAATCTGTGTTATAGATGCATTTCTTTCCTATATTGAGCATTCAGGGCTTCCATCATTTTCTTAAGGCCCTCTTTTTTTTATCTGTATCTGCTCTAGAGTCACTAAGCATGGTTTTCATTGTGGACACCATCTCTGTAGTTGTCTGAGAAATTATTTTCTGATTCGATTTTTTCTAGAGCCTCATTCATTTGTTTTGTTGTTACTATTTCAGAGGCCAGGTGGGTGACTTTAGGATTGTTCCATTTCATTGGCCCCTAGCTTTGCCTTTGGTGAACTGGATGTCTGGGGTTGCATTTTATCTTCTCATTTTGTCATCTTTTTTTGCCTTTCAGTTTAATTCCTGGGTTGATGCTTATAAATTGCTTATGGTGAGTTTCTTTATTGCTAGTATTTGGAACCCTTAGGAAATGATTACTTCTCAGAAGTGTCTTCCAGGTATAGCTGGTTTTTGGGTTTCAAATCTGTTGCAAGGTCCTACCTCTTCAAATTATTGGATATGAAAAGTTTCTTACTGTTTGGCCCAGCCCGTCTTTGGCACTGTGCCACAGTATTTTTCATGACCCTTAGTCAATCTCAGTCTTGGAATACCAGAAAGAACAGCTGTTAGAACAATTATGTCCCTTTTGGCTAAAGTGGTACCAGCAGCAATACCAATAGCATCAATAACAGCCTAGAAATGACAAACTCAGGTAACCATTAATTTTCCACCTTTAACTGTATGAACTATATTTGTGGTTATATGACAAAATAAAAAACAAACCAGAAAATTATATGCAGTAGTATGTCAATGTTGCCTTCAGGGGTTAAAATTTAAAAGGGGTTAAGAAGAAAATAGAGAGGTAGAAGAAGAGATTAGAAGTCAGGAGAACAAAGTGGGATCACGCTAACTTTGAGAAACTTGTGCAGAAGACAGGAGGGAAAGAGAGAAGGAAGAAATAAAAGGAAGAATAGAACAACCCCAAAGAGGCTAGAAACCATGCATACACTCATATAAAAGCAACATCAAACAATGAAAGAGAAAAAAACCCACCACAACAACAAACAAATGAGGCAGAAAAAAATTAGAAAAAATTTAAAAATGTCCACTTCCAGGTTTGTCTCTGCTGTTACTGGTAGATAACATGTTGAGACAGAGTCCAGATCTCTGTTGATTTGTCCCAGCAAGTCATCAGTAGCTGTATGGCAGGGTAGTGGATAATCTCAGTGAGTCTACACCTTTATTTTCCCTAAAGTTGAGGTTTGTTTCTGGCTATGAGGATGGGACCAGACGTGTTCAGCCAGCAGCAGTCAGCACAACTTCTGCAGGATTCATCTCAGTTGGGAACCACTAGAGAAGCCCAGCAGTTGTTCTGAATTCGGTGCTCAGCTGGTTCCTCTCCAAATCGGCTCCTGGTCAATCTCTGTCTCCCTTGGGACGACCGAGCCCTCAGCACTCACTCCTAGCCAGTGCAGTCCTTCATGTCCACTGCTCCCCTCCACTGCTGAGTCCCTCTGTGGAGGCACCCTCTCTGGTGTCAACAGCAGTCACCATGCGTCTATAGGTTTCAACCACTCCTTTCATGCAGTGAATCCTGACTCAGGGAGAAGGCTCCACCAGCTAACTCCTCCTTCTTTGTTGAAGTTTCTCTCTTTGCTCTCTCTGTGGGCTTCAATTATCGCTTCAGATTCTTCCTGGGTCCAGCGAACCCACTTCCCTTCTTATCTTCCTCACATTGCTATATTCCAGCATCAGGATGGCAACTCTCAGAGAGGCTCTTTCTCTACTGCTTACCACTCTGCCATTTTGGTGCCCTTCTGCCATCAGCTTTTTAAAATCAAAGCCAGAGCCATTTAAAAAACTGTTATAGTATATTCTCTTCCATCAAAGTTGTTTGAGATAGAGTTCTTTTCAACCCTGCATCTGATGCTTTCACTAGAAGTTTTATCCTGTGCCATATGGAACCACATGCTATACTTAAATTTCCACATACAACCACTTTCACCAGTTTCTGAAACCTACCTTCAAAAGGTCTGGTTTGAGAAGCACATAGTGGCAAGAGGTTAATCCCCCTGGGAAAAGTTACTAAACTTGTGTTAATTTCCCATTCCTTGTTTTTTCTGGACTTTGTCACCTCTATAAGCATCCCCAAAACACCACTGATTATGGTTGTTTCATGCCCATACTTAGTTTAAAATAATGCAGTTGAGAAAGTATCTTGTCAGAGACTTCACAATGTTTCAAAGACGTAGTGAGGGAAATTTTGGGAGGAGGAAAAAATCTCTATTTCAATGTATTGATAGCTCTTTCCTGATGCTGAATCATCTGCCATATGCCCAGTACACATTGAATCATCTCTACCACAGAGTATTTTCAGCTGGAATAAAGTTTATTCTCCCTCCTCCGTGGACCCTATGCTGTTTAGGGTACTGAAAGTGCAGGTGGTTTTCTTCTCCCAGACCCATTAATAGAGGCTTGAGACTTTCTGTAATCTCTCTCAGTGGTAAGGGGTAGACAGAAGTTTAAATCATAGGCAGAGACAAAAACAGAAGTCCAGACTTCCTCTTCTACCCACTGCTCTTCCACCTCACACATGTAATTGTTCATCTTTTCCCCTTTAACATCAACCACGGTTAATTTCTTCACATCTTGAGTAGGCGGCCTGATCTGCTGGGCAGAATCACCTGGGACTGCTTCATAAGGAAACACCAACTCCCAGTCGGTATGGAATTAATGTAGAACTTTGTTTAATGTCAAAAATACATTCACTTTTAAATATTTGCACAAAATATGACCTCCTGAATCATCTATACCTGTGCATCATTTCCTTTTAGTTATAAGTGATTTTTAAGGTCATCATAAAGGCCAGGATGCCTCTTTGAGGGTGTTGAAAGGTTCAGGTTGAGGACTATCTCTGGAGGATTTGTTTTGAGCAAGTTTGTAGTTCTTGTAATTTCTCCAATTTCTTCAACATTGGAAAAATGAAATATTTGCCCTGGTTAGCTCAGAAGATATTTGAGGATCAGCTAAAGATTTATAAATTTCAGTTAATAAAATTACTAGCATCAAAACAAAAAAAAATTATTGCAACTTTCTCAGAACATGTCAGAGACCAAATTATGGGTCTGGTTATGGAATCTCTCTGTAGGTCTCATCTTAAGACTGTAAATTTATGTAAATTTACTTAAATGAGGTTTCATAGTTGACTAGATCTTCCCCACATATCAATTTGGTTTTGCTTCCTGTGCAGTAAGGAGGGAAAATATTTTTACCCCATTTTCAAACATGAACAATGAAGTTCAGATAGAAATGAAGTGATTCATTGTGGTCAGTCACAGATCACCTAGTGATGAGTGTGACATCAGATCTATATTCCCCCAAGTAACTGATTACACCTTTTGAGAACTCAGATTTTTGTATCTACAAAATGTGCTTACGCTAGTCTCACTCTGTCTTTTAGTTTCTATGGGCACAATTTGTTAATGAGAAAGGCTTGCAGGGTCTGAGGCTGCCTCCCCAGCATGGACACTTTGATTATATGTGGCACTTGTTTTATTAGTGGCACCTATCACCAGCAAATGTGATCTGGATGACTTTTTTGCATATGTTTGTTCTGTGTGTCTCTAGAATATAAATTACAGGAAGGCAGGTCCTTGTGTGTCTCATTTACTTCTGCATTCTCTGTGCTTAACCAGAGTTAAGACAGAATAGATACTAGTCAAATCAATGAATGGGTGAGCAAGTAAATGAATGATAAAAATATGCAGACATAGGTTTATATAAGCTTTAAACCTAGTTAGATGAATGTTGACTTCCTTATAGATAATGAAAACAAAGCTTACAGAGTCCTAAACACTGAGTTGAAGTCCCTCCACAAGCAGCAGATATTTACACCAGATTCCTTTTCTCTAGCCTATTAGGCAAGAGCTTTTCTTCACTCTGTGTAACTTTCTAAATTGTTTAGTTATTTTTTAAAAAATGTTATGCCATGGATCTCTGGAATGCAGACAGAGTCCAATCTGAATCCTGGCCCAATCTCTTGGTAGATTTTTTTTAAGCCAATTTAAGACTTCACTTCCTTATCTGTCAAATATTTCACAGGATTATGGTGAGGTTTCAATAAGATACCATCTGTGAAAACTTTAGCATAGTACACAGCATATAGTAAGTACTCGGTTAATGGTGGGTCTTATTAAAAAAATAATCCATAAGGACAGATACCTGTAAATCTGAGTAATAGGAAGGTGTGGCCCTCAGAGACAGCCTGAACCAATTCTAATAATTTTTAGGAAAAAAATGGAGGCAATAATAAGGGAAAAGCTTTTCCCAAACCAACATAGGATTGCAAATAGAACCAGACTGTCATATATAAATAGATCTACTGTGCTTTGTGAATGGGTTTGCAAATATCCAGATATATAGAGACATCAAATGTTTGAATTTATATGAAATATATTCAGCAAATATATTCAGCAAATTTTATATGAAATATATTCAGTCAGTGGTTAGATCCACTTTCATTTGTTAAGGTTCTCGGGCTTTTAGTAAACTCTCAAAGAAAGGTTGAGGTAGTGTGGATGCTTGTTTCCTTGTACCTTCCAACATGTTATTCCTTGGCAAGAGGGTGTCATGGTCCTTCCTGTTCTGGTCTGTTTATGTCCTTGTCTTTCTGTCAACAAAAGAAAAAGGGAGCTTTTCTTCACTTCTGAGTAAATCAAAGTCACACAGAAAAACCAAGTGCCCTTTGTCGCCATCTGTGAAGTGTGGTCATGCAGTTGAAAGGCATCTCCTTCTTCCAGTCTGTGGAGATCCAGCATAAGAGCAGAGAGTCTGGCAGACACCAGCACACTGTTGGGGGACCTCCCTGGAACTAAAGAGTTATTTTCCCAGGGTCCTGTAAGGCAGGGACTTAGTGGGATCCCCCAAATGTATTGTCCCTCACTGTGTGCTTTCATAATCTAAAGCCCCTTAAGCTGGTGTTTCCCCTCAGCCACAGAGCGTCTGTAGCTTCCATTTTGCCAAGAAACCTCATTCTCCTGATGGTCCGTGGCAATAAGAAGTGTTAGCTTTTGCTCCATTAGTGATCTTAGTGCATGGGGAGGCAAAATAATCAGGGGGAATGCGAATGTAATACTTGCAAGATTCAGGGTGAAAGTTAAAACCTGCCTAGAAAGAGATCTCTGCTCTGCCTGCTCTGTGAGCTGTTTCGGTTACTGCTTGTTGGCCAACAGGCAGGCTGACGGGCTCACAATGAATGAGAGCGTGAACTGTTACCAGGCTTCTACTGCAGTTAGAGCTAAAAATGGCATCACTGTATCAGTGCATATCCCAATTTATTAAAACATCAACACTGTATAAGTGATTTCTGCTCTCAACTTTATTTGGAGCTTGTGCTCGAATTCAAATAAAAGAATGTTTTTTAGGCCTTCCTAAGAAAGGTTCTCAGTTGTTAGTGGAAAGCCCCAAACGGCCAGTTGTCCACTGATGTTACATATAATGAGTAAAGAGTAAAATGTAAGATATTCATTCCACACTCCCAACAGCAGCTCATTAAGGATAGCTCACTTAAAAACAGACCTAATTTAGTTTGCTAATATAAGTATTCAATTAAAGTTGTTCCCAGTGCTTTTTTCTCCTCAGAAACTTTTTTGTGTACTTATGTATGATACATTCATGGTGTGAATTTTTCTGAGGGTCCAGGTGGTAATGGAAGAGTGCTTTCTGGACATCGTAATTACCCAAGTTAAATAATCTGTATGTAAATGGGGATTTGAGTATAAATTGTGCACGGCAATGCTACAAGGAATTGAGCACCTATATCCCAGTATCTTTCATCCAATCAGAATAAAGTGCTTCCCATTTTATTCTATGCTACTTAGAATAGTTTATTGCATTATTAAGTACATGTTACAAGAAGCACACTGTTGTTTAAGACTCATTGATTTAAATAAAACTATTCTTATAAAGTTCCATAGGCTTTTACATAAAAGAGAAGAGCCACATAAAATGATAAAACCTTAATGTAATATAACAGCCTATAATATAATATTCTCCCATTTTCTAAAGAAACTACCCCAAATTTTTAATGAGTTTATTAGAAGCACTGTTTGTGAATTCTGGGATGTCATGTCTAATTGGACTTAATGCATTTAAGTATTTCTTTAATGAAATCTGTAGCTTAACTCACCAGGATTACATTCCTTGTCCTTCTGCCCTTAAAATGATTTTACTTTATTTTTATTTTGGGTGCAATTAAAAAGAAATGAAAGACTATGATTCTGCCTCATTCTCAAATGGATATAGTGAAAAATACAGTGCTTATTATGAAGTTAATGTGAATTACCATGTAATTACCACTGGCTGCACTGTAATGATTATTTAGTTACCAGTGAGCATTCTCTGCCAAATAACACACATTATTTCATAGGAAGCACAGAATTAACTCAAGTCATCCCGGAACTCATGGAGTAGAGTGTATTTCAGATCTTTTTCGTTAAGTGTAGGCACTGCTGATGTTAACATCGAACTAATCAAGCTTGGAACAAACCGACAGCAGAATAGGATATGAGTTTACATGATTTGATTTGCTGATGTTTTAAACACTTAGCAGGAGACAGCTATAGAAGCCAATTAAATCTCTCCAAGGTGCATAGAGTTATCTCCTTTGTGAGAAACAATTTAAGGGGATTGCATTGGCCCTTTCACTGGAGGGGAGAAAAAGCATTAGGAATGAAATTTCAGATGCAAAGTGCTGATCAATCGTGCCTTCTTTTGTGTTTTTCAGCTTTGTGCTGTTTTGGGCTTCTGCTGTTTTAAAGGATTTGCACTTTTATTTTGCAAGCACAGGGTTATGTTAAACTTTTCTCCATGAAAATTTTGCTTTGGCTATTGATTACGATGTGCCTTTAAACAAGGTATTGTGTCTAAAAGAGTAAAACAAAAACCAAAAACATGTCAGTACACTCTGTCCCTTTCAGATACTGCATCTTATTTAGTGTACCGGAATTCCCAGTTTAAAGTAATCACAAAATTTATGGAGAAACGGATAAAAAAGGTTGTAAAATATCGATTTGGGGAAAATAATAACACAACTCATCTATAATAAGAAGAAAAATGAAGCAATAATTCAGGGGGTATCGAGCGGCTTGCTGCTGGGAGTATTGATCCAGTCCTTTACGGTATAAGATCGCACCTGAGATTGCTCTGAAAGAAAGCACAGCATTCCTTTGCTCATTATTTCTCAGATACTATCGCCTTGTTACATGGGTCCTGCAGAGTTAGAATGGTTGCGGCTAGAAGAGTGGGACCTGCAGTAATAATAATAAATAAATAAATAGCTCAGAAATCTATATTGCCTTAAAGCTACCATGCCTGGCTTTAATAACACACTGGTCCTAGTTTCTTACGTTCTTCATTGCCTTGTAGGAGCTAATGACAGTTCTTATGCTGTGTGGCTCATCTAGGGCCCAAACAGTCTTCATCTTACATAATGGATTCTCGTATTTGGAAGGAGTTCCTAGGTTGGCTGAAGAAGCATGGGTCTGTTGTAGTTCTGGTAGTGACTCAATTAAACAAAATACATTTATGCTGCTTTGACCCATGGAAAATCTTAGCTTTTGTTAAAATAAGGCCTTGTTTTACATTTTAAGATCATCTGGTGGGGAGTAAGTGGGGAAGTTACTGTTTGTATCTGCAAAGTATGTAAATAAATGTAGCCCCGACACTTTTAGGAGGACCATAGATTTACAAATTCATCTGTGATTTCTAAGGTTGTAGGTGATAGATTAACTTCAGGTACTGTTGTCTCAGTAACACTTTCAAATGGAAGCCTGGATTTCAGAGCTGAAGAATTCTAGGGTCTTTGGAGACTTTAGGGTTATACTATAGGTAGTGTTGAGGAAATGTGAACATTTTGGTCTCATTTAATTTTCCTTTCCTTTTCTTTTGAAGGGAAGATTACAGTAATTCAAATTCCAATTGAATAATAATAATGATAAATTTGTGAATACCTGTTCATGTTCCATGCCTCTTCTAGGTTCTGTGAAAGGTGGTCTCCTTGCCCTCAAGACATATAAATTCTGGTAAGGGAAAGAAGGCCACACACAGGTGAAGAGGCAGATAATTGTCAGATTGGCAATTCTAAGAAGGAAATGGGAGGGGTGATCTCACACAGTGCCAAGAGGCTTCTTTCTACAGCCACTCATCTGTTAGAATTAGTAAAATACACAAGTGAATGGCACCTGCAACCTGTGAAGCATCTCCCAGGTGAACATGTTCTGTTTCCCAGCATCTGCGGATGCTCCCCTACCCTAGAGCCATGCTGTCATTGACTCAGAAGCATCTCTGCCCCTATCCCATCCCCCAGCCACTCTGTGATCATTATCTAGAAATATGAGCTGTACCAGCTGACTATGTCCTCAACAGATCAAGCTTCCTGAAATTTCAATAAGCATTGATCCATGTCATTGCACCAGATCCTTGAAATTGTTTCTATAAAATTTGTCTCTCCATTTCTGACTCTAAACAAAAGGGAAAAAGGTTCCTTGGCATAAGAGGCTGATGTGTAGTGTCAGTAGAAGTGGATGGAGGGCGAAGGATGGAGAAGGAGAAAGAATAAGACATGTAACTATCAGGACTAACTCTCCAAATAGCTTTCAATAAACTGCAAAAAGTACTCCTCCTTCTTTATCCATGCAGGAAGATTGAAAGTCATCACAGAGTCTTAAACTGTGAATATTGAAATTGTGAGATGTATGGTACATTTAGTGGAGACGCTGGTGAAGTGCAGAAGTCATTTTAACTTTGTCTTTTAATTTTAAAGATTTATTGGCTGCAAGGGAAGAGAATATTTATAAGCGTTCTTCAGTATTCACAAAACATGTAGTTGCCAAACAGTGCAAAGAATGGAAAGAAATCATCATTATGAAGCCAGATGATTCAGGAAATGTGTGATAAATATGGGCGTGACAACATATTAGCTCAGCCTATTCCAGCTCCACATTTTTGAGTCATGATTATTGAGTGCAGCACTGCAAGGGAGTATGCTAAGTCAGTTTGGAGCTAGAAGAATTTCAGTTTTAAAAGAATAACCAGGTAATGTTTCCAAAGCACAAGTATAATAAGTGATGTACATTCTTTCAGCTCGAGTACATATATATTGTATAATTTGCTTCTGTCCTTTAATTTCTTGTAATAAAAAAAGTGGCAAGCAACAAGAAAGCAATTAATGGCAACAATGATTATCTAGCTTTTGCAGTGCTTGAATTAAAAAGAACATTAAGATTATTTTTCTCATAGCTCATTTAAAAAATCATTGGGACTTTATTAATGGCGGATGCATTTGGATTGTTTTAAAATACTGTTTTTTTTTTCCGTGTTGGCAAACAGTTGTCAAAATGAACTTGGCCATTGTGTTGGTTGTTTCATCTTGTCTCAGATTCATGAAGATAAATGTCATATCACAGTGAATCTATTATAAACCTTCTCTGTTGTGTGATTCTTTTAATTTGACACAGGCTGATTATTGAAAAACAAGCCAGTGGCTGTCACTGTAGTATTCTGATGTCATCATTCCCTCCCATCCGTGCAGTGCTATGTATTTGAGGTACCCAGTAGGTTGGTGAATGATTAAGTAGGTAGAGTCATGACCTTGCTCTCTGACCTTGGACAGGTTACTTGACAGTTAAACTTCTACTTTCTTAACTGAAGAATGGGAGAAATACATATATCTTCACTAGTTTGCTAGGATGTCTGAAATGGATATTATGAGTAATGCAGTTAGCATATTATAAACCATAAACATTCAAGAACTTTAGAAATAGAAATCTTTATTGTAGAAGACTTTAAGTGGTTTACTTTTTTTTTTTTTGTCTTTTTGAGACAGGGTCTCACTATGTAGTTCAGACTGTCCTTGAACTCACTAGGTAGCCCTGGCTGGCCTTGAACTTGCAGGGATTTTTCTGCCTCAGCCTCCCGAGTAGGCTTTTCTCCCTCTGCCTCCATGCGCCCCCCCAGCTAACATTTTTAAACATTAAAGTGAAAAATACTATGAGACAAGTATTATTATTTCTATGGCTGCTCATTCATTCATTCACTCAACATGGATTCATCATTCTTTACATGTTCATTACTGGAGATGCCATATATAAAATGGAAACAGTCCACTGCAGCATAGAGGTTGTAGTTTAATAACTGATTTCCTCACATTTAGGATTCTCACGTTATTCTCAGTGACTATTACGCTGAGGGACAGAAGCATGGGCTGACATGGCAAAAGGCAGACTACAACTGCTGAGGAAATAAGAGTGCAGGGAAGCCCTGAGAGGAGCCAAGGTGACACTGTACTATTATGGGTTATCCAGCATACATTCCAAATTCTCTGTAGAGAACAAAGGATGCATGTGTGTACCACATGCTTTCCATAGTCCTGGGAGTCACCACGGCTCCTTCTTCCCAAAATCTATAAGTATGAGCACATGTGTGGCCGTGCCATCCATACCATATCGCTGACATCTGGGTGCAGACTGGGCCAACTCTTACTGCAGGCGAACTATGAGGAGACAAGTTCCTGGCACAGCTCAGAAGGAGGTATCTGGAAAGAGCCTTCTTTATCTTCTTTCTGGACCATCTAAGCCAGAAATCCTGTGTTTTATTAAAAGTCCCAACCACTTTGTCATTTATGTACAGGACTTTCATCTCAAATCTGTAGGAATTAGTGTCAATAAGTGCCCACATGTGGGGCAGAATTTCCTAAATTGGCATATTTGTACTAACTATGTATGTATTTGAGTTTTATACCACTCTGCTGGTTTTTCCTATATAGATCTGTTCTCTTCATTATTCAGTTAACTCTTTTGTTCATTCATTCATTCATGTCTTTGTGTACCAAATATTTGTTAAGGACTGAGAAAACAGACAGCTGGAGGGATACAGCCTGTATACTGGGCACGATGTCTGGCCCAAAGTGAGAAGTCTGGTAATGGTTGTAGAAAGGCAGATATTCGCTTATCTGCCAATCTACAACCAAATGGTTGTAGAAATACATATATCTTCAATGGTTGTAGATTGGCAGATAAGCGAATAAAACAAGAATTAGAAAACCATTACGTTTACACTTCAAGAGATTATTTTTAATTAGGATTGAATTCAACTAAAATATTCTAAGTAATTCTTCAAGAATAAGTCACTAGGTTAAAAACAGAAACTAAAAACTGGAAATAGAAACCATATCAACTCTGTCCCAACCAGGGTCAGCAGTTTTACAAAGTAATGCATTGATGTAGGACCTCCCAGTTTTGGCTGCCTCTGCCTGGGGTCATTGGTCAAGATGACTGATTATGCCCGGGAAAATTCTGCACCCCATCTTGGAAGCAGAAAATAACAAAACCACAAAACTCTCTCACACTTGGTCAGAAGGCAGCTCAAACACTTCATCAGCAGAGACTGGGAGAGATGAGCTGTGGGTGAGATTTGGCCATAGGGAAAGAGGTTGCCCAAACTGGAGACTGGATCTGAAGGCTCACGCCTGACCTGGTGGTGTGCACCCACTTTGCAGTCCCCACACATTCCGGCCAACTTCAGAACTTACTAAGGTTTGCTACTGAGCTCTGTAAGCTACTAATGTGCTGCAGACATTTGGCTAGGTTAGAGCTTTCAGGAAGAAAGCATTTAAACATTTTTTATTTTATGCTTTTATTTTATTTATTTATTTATTTTTTGCTTTGTTCCAGTAGGAAAATACACAGGGATGTCTTTGTACTATTTCACCTAGAATCTTTAGTGATTACCAGATCACCAATCTGGTTTAAATACTTGGGTTGCAGTGTCTGCTTCTATTGACAGACCCCATTTTGACAGTTCCTTCCAACCCCACCCAGGGCCACCACTTCCCACAAAGCCCCTTCCCCTTTTCTGTGACCTCAGGTGGAAAATGTGAACCTGGTGTGTGTCACGCATTGTCCTAGGTTCCTTACGGGACACAGGCTTTTTTCTTTTTGATTCTGTGGGGATTCCAAGTGCATAAAATATCTCAAAATGCCCTCCCCATCGCTGTCCTTTGTGCTTTTAGGGGTTCAGCTAACAAATCCTAATAAAGGCTTAAGACAATGAACTTCCCAAAGTAGAAGCAAATCTGTTCTCTTAAATTTCATTCTCTGTCTTTTATTGAATGCTCACTATGTGTTAAGTGTGGTTAAAGTGCTAGGAATACAAATGTGAGTCAGGCGCACAGCAAATGGGAGCACAAGGCCTGCTGTGTTGGGTATCATGTAAATCAGGACGCACTGCTCTGCAGGAATTCTAGGAAGTGGCCGGAAGGAGGCGAGCCCAGCCAGTGAGTTAAGGGAGCTGGAAAAGTGGAGAAGGTGTTTACCTATGGGGTGAGGGTGGGGAGCTTTATGTTGAGTTACAATTTTCTGGTATCTTCTTAATTACTGAATTTCATCCTCTTATGAGTACACAGTTGCAGTCTTTACATGTAAAGAAATCAAATAAAGTCTCAGTTTGTAAGAAAACTATGCATTTCAAGAAATTATGGAAAAAAAATCTACCCCATCCATCTCCCTTTATTTTTAGCTGTTATGTTCTAAAACATTCCATGGTCCATATACAGGTGGTTTCCCCAGGTCATTGTGTTCTTTCTGCCTTCTTTTCTTCCTCCCTCTCCCAACTTCCATGAAGGATTTGAGGGCCTATAGGATGTTTTTATCTTACTCCTCCCATTATAGATAATCCTGAACATTCACTTGAATTCAGTTTTGAGTAAGAAAAACTACTTACAATTGAGATTACTTGAAGTGAGTAGCATTTCCTGTATTCACCTGGAGCCATCCAGACACCTTTTTTTAGAGGTGTGTATGGAAAAAAGCCAAGTACTTGGGAATTCTTGTCAAATAAGGATGACATTCTTTTCCTAATGTCATAGATCTGAAACATGGCTAGTGGAAATGGGTACCATAAGTTGAGTGGACTTTTATGGACAGATTGTTGAAAAGACAAGTGAAAGAAGAATGCCTGGCCTGGGTTTATGAGTAAGCCTCCTCATTTCTTTTTTCTCAAATTCCTAATAGAGATTCTGGGGTTATTTAAATATTTCAGCATTGTGCTATGAAATCCTCCCATTCTCCTATATCATTATTGCTATTACATTGTAGTATAACTGAGCCTTTGGGCCCAAGACATATGTGAACACTGAGGTTACCCAGGTCTGAGTTCAGTGAAAAGTCATTGTCCAGGGGTTGCATAACTTCATTGTTATAGGTAGGGAATGGCCTTTCAGCAAGGCCAAAGATTTATTGAATTTTGAGAAGGAAAAGTCAGCTTTTGTGCTTCAAGAGAGTAAATCATCTCATGTTAATTGTGATGCTTTCAAAGGACACTTGGCATGGGGAACTTCTGCTACAGTTTAATGGAGTAATATGTAAAATATGAAGTTGACCAGAAGTTTGCAGTTTTGACTAATGGGATTATTAGTCAATGAGTAATACTTGAAGTTTGCCAAGTTCTGGTTTATAGCTGGACCATCTTAAGCCAGAACTTAGTGTTCTAACAAGCAGAGGGCTTCGGCAATTGCAACGTTAACCGTGGTTAGAAAAAGCATTAGGAAATACTATATTTTGGATAACAAAGAAAAGCCAGGGCTGTGCTGTTTCATCAGGTACTTGTGTTAACATTTGGCGTTCAGGACACTTAACACAAGTGATCTCTGTAGTTGTTATAGTAGGTCTAAAAGTAAGCATCTCTGGAATGGAACTTTGAGAAAGTTATAGTGGTGCTGTCAAGTAACAGAGAATTTGCGCAATATAGATAGACAATTTTAATAATATAGTTTATTAATTTATCTTACTCAATACCTAGATGTAGTCTACATTGCTAATAAAGTGGAAGCAGAGGTCAATTTAAGGAATAAAGTAACACATTTATGGAAGTTTGGTACAAAGGAGAACAGCTGCTTAGTTGATTTCACTGTTTTCTTCCCAGCTGGTGGGTTTGGTGTGTTAGAAACTCTCCGTGGGTCTCCTGTCTTTAACATGGTAGTTGTTGCAGATCACTACCTTCATGAGAGGAAGCATGTTCTAATGTTAAGATGATAGCTAGAACCCAGCAGAAGGCTGCGATATCTTTGTACCAAAGATCCCTTGAACAATTCCTGTCTTTTGCTCTGTGCTGAAGAGTGTGTTTAAATGATTTCAGTATTAATTGTTTTAAATTGCTCTTTTGCTGGTGGAAGCACATTTGGAAGAATAAGGTGGGATATGGACAGGCTTTCCATATTAAGAAATTTCTTGTTGTACATGTATAAGTTTTGTCAGCTTCAGCTCCTCTTTCTTTCTTTCTTTCTTTCTTTCTTTCTTTCTTTCTTTCTTTCTTTCTTTCTTTCTTTCTCTTTCCTTCCTCCCTCCCTTCCTTCCTTCCTTCCTTCCTTCCTTCCTTCCTTCCTTCCTTCCTTCCTTCTTTCCTTGCTTCTTTCCTTCTTTCCTTCTTTCTTTCTTTTTCAATGTTTGCTTGTTTCACCAGAGGGGAAAAAGTAGTTGAATTGTATTATCCCATTAGATTGCTTAAACCATGTTTAGATTAAAAAATTACTTTATACTTTTCTGACTACAGTTCATGATTTCCATTTTGTAAGGCATCTTTTCTAAATTTTGTGCTTTATTATTCTTGTGGTGTTGAGCAAGCAAAAACAAACTCTAGTTCATAATTCACTTTAAAGAACATACCCTTTCTTTCTATTTTCTTGTTAAAACCAAATTGTGTACAATTTGTAGGAAATTGAAACCACATTTTTCACTTAACTTTCCAAAATTAAAATTTATGGGGAAAAAGAAGCAATAAAACAGTTACAATCTGGTCATGTATAATTATCTGTGTGGTTTGAGCAGTTCCACATTTGAAGGAAGTGACAGAGAACTTATCAAGGTTTTACAACCATGGGACATTTCATTTCTTTTTTGATGCTTTGGAGCTAAGACCTCCACAAAATGATAATAGTTACACTATAAATTTTACAATTAAATGTATGAGGAGAAACTCTGAACACATACAAAACAGTGGGCAGTATCCAAAGAGTTGTTTTTCTTCTTCACTCAATAACGAAATTTACTGCAGTGAGATTTACCGTTTTAGACTGTTCTTCTTTCAGGCACTGTCCTTGGGTCATTTGCTTTGACATTGTCTTGTCACACTCTACCTAGTAGAGAAAACCACAGAATCAGTGAGGTAAACTGTCTGTTTCTGTTCAACATTTCTGCTACTGCTGCCGTAGTAGCTGAGCGCCTTTTCCAGGACTCCCCATCCCTCTGGGTTCCCCAGGAAAAGACCCCTTGAAAATATTCCGCTACTGAGCTGTGATTTATTTTCTGTGGATTAAATAGTTTTTCATTTGCCTAACTTTTTAAAATTGCCATTCCCATTGTTTCTATGCTCTAACAGTAAAGTTTTAGATTCTAGGAATTGAACTGACCCTTCAACCTTAGTTCTTATTAAGAGAAAAAGTTCATTTAACCATGGATCTTTTGTAGAAATATAACCATAATTAGGTGAATTGATCCAGTTGTGGTGAAGCTATTCATTCATTTTATTTTTTTAGTAAATGTTTATTGAGGATCGTTTTAGTTTTGTGTCTTACAGTAGAGTCTAAATATAGAGCAGTGAACACACTACAAATGAAACTAGCACATGGAAACTATTACAATGAAGATTAATACGATCAGTATCATTTCTGGATAGAAACGTATGGATGGACAGGTAGCAGAAAAGCCATTGAAAACCAGTGTAATCTCATGTTCAGCAGAAAATTATATCCTTTCTCTAGATGAGCTTCTCAAAAAACTTACGAAAGCTCAAATATTTTACAAATATGTTAACCTTGTCTGTTTCTTCATGTGTAGCTTTCTTCTGACCAAGTGAGAATTTTATTTTGTATATTCATTTAACACATAATTTAGTTGTTATGCATTGCATTGCTCTAAGTGTTTTATAAATCCTAACACTCTGAATCCCCTAACATCTTTATTAGATAGGTAATTTATTGTTCTGGTTTTACCACAAGAAAGAGACTCAGACAGAAAGATTAAGTCTTCTGCCAGTTATAGCGTGTGTAGTGAGTAGAGGATTCACCACTGGACTCCAGAGTTCCTCATCTTGCCCGTGACACTGAAATGTCCTTTTGAAGCACTTCGATATTTATAATGCAATATACCTTCTTAGAAAGGATAATGATCCCTGGGCATCTGATGCAGGAACATATCTGTCAGGATGCTTCAGAAACCTGCCCCTGCAAATGGACAAGTTTCCAAAGGGTCAGTACACGAACGTGAATGCTTTCAGATCATTGACAGCCAAGGGGAAACAAAGCTCATGTTAAGCCTTCCAGCCAATCCAAGTGGTTCCTCTCTCCACGACTTGTTTAGAAAAAATGATTTAAATATATTGTATATTCATTTTGCATTTTGTAATAATCATTTTAAAATGGCATGTGCTAATTATAGAAAATGCAGAGAGAACAGGATGGAATTTTAAAAGCTAAATCATGTACTGGCCTTCACCTAGAAATAGCCACTGATAACATCATGTATTTCGTTATATTTTTCTGTGCATACTGATTATATATGAATTTTTAGTATTTCTGGCTATACTGTGCATGTGTTTATATGGTTTCATGTGCTGCTTTTTTACATAGCTTAGTGAGCATTTTCCCATGCGTTAAAACTTCATAAACATAATGTGCAAAGCTGCATAATCCCCCGGTGTGGATTTAAATTGTTTTATATGTGACATTCTCTTCCTTGTCTCTTCTGGCTTTGATGCTCCAAAACCCATTGTAATTTCTGGCAGCTACATGTTCTAAAACTTTTGAAGATCTAAAAAATATTGTCTTAAATAATTCCTTTTGGTAAGAGATACTTTTTTTTCTTTAAAAAACTCATCAGAAGTGATTTTATTTTTATTATCTTAGTACTTATAATATGGAATAATGGGAATAAAATATGCCCAATTACGCACATGAACTTTCGATTTGCAAAGGAAATTACATCTAGCTATTAAGCAAGCATATCCAGGGTGTTGTATATACAGTATATGTAAATGCAATCAACCATAATATTTAAAGTATAAATGTTTAATCTATGGACATCTTCTCTTGTTTTTTTTTTATCACCCAACTGCAAACTGGATTCATTTTGGATAATTACCTTTGGTACTAAATGTATATTATCTGCTCAGTTAGGAAATAGATTGGAGGGAATTCAGAAATCAATAGTAATAAAGTAAACAGAGAGAATGGAATCTATTTCCTCCCTTCCCATTTATTTGAACCTACTCTACTAAAAACAGGGACCCTGCCTAATGGATGTTGGACAGAGGACCACAAATAAATCCACTGGGAATAGCTCTCCTTTAAAAATTGATCTGATATTTCAGTAAATACCTCATTGTTTGAATATTAAAAATGGTAGGTGCTTAATGACCCCAGGAGTGCTCTGGCTTCTGCTCTTTGCAGAATTGATTTCAGTTTCTCTTTTAATGTTTGTGTATCTACAACTGGGTGTGCCTTTTTCTACCCAACCTCTCTCTGGCTTTCATAAAAAAGATTTTTCCCAAACCAATGATATTAGATTCACTAGTGTTATGCTAACCACAAGCTCATTGTCCAAAGTGAAATAAAATCCAGAAGCTCTCTATAAAGTCTCAATGTTGGTATCATCATGAAGAAAGATAATTTAATACTCAAATTGGGACACATTCATGACAACTCTATTTTAGCACAAACAGGAGTTAGTTTACCTCGCCTAGACCTCTAACTATTCTGGCAGGCTATGAAACTCAAGAATTGGCATTCTTAACTCCCTGGTTGTATGCTTAATCCCACAGCCAAGAAAATATCCCTGCCATGTAGAGAAAATTCATAACTTCTGTTACAGTGTGTTTATCTCCTGCACGTAATATTATTATTAATATTTGTTTTCCCCCAATCTTAAACTCTATGTGAGTGTATTGGCTTTTGTGCAAATTAATGGCATTGCTATCAGGTCTACTGGTGCATCACTTCTCCATGGTTTCCTACCAAGAGTGGATTTCTCTATAGAGTGACTGGTCTGGGAGTCAAATGACCTGATTTGGTACCTTCAATACTAACAACCCAAGGTCAGCGCTATACGGAATCAGAATCTCTTTCTACATTTACAGAATTATAGTCATTGTTAGTTTCAGAATCTTGGCCAAGGGGAACACTGTCAGGCTCTGAGTTTATTTCCAAAGGAAAAGCAGGATGTCTGAAAGGACGGCATTGCATATTTTGGGAAGTAGATCTTCCTGATGTTTTCTAATATTTTCATGCCCATTTTGAAAAGTTCCAATAGGGCCCAAATAGTTTTATATGTGCTAAGAACTTTTTGCTTATATCTTTAACAGAATCTAATTATGCACAATGGCAACACATAATCTCACACCCTTCTGACTGAAAGAGGCCGCATGCTCAGTAAGAGATAGAACTGGTATCCTTCTTGCTCCAGAAGCTTGCTGCTGTTGGCATAGAAGGGCGGGTAATCTGGGCTGTCTCTCACAGACACGTTCCATGCTTTTGATAACAACTTAACATGATTCCTTTGCCCACCTCCCTTAAACCCATACTCAGGTCTTTCTGCTCTAGAGAGAGAAAGAAAAGTGTAACTTCAGAACAGGTCAAGTATTTCAGGAGAGAAATTTGCAATTAGTCTCCGCCTACACCCCCACTTTTCATCTTTCTCACATCCTTTTACATCCACAAGGCTCTCTTTGCAAGTCAGGTCTTTCCTCAGTAGACGCATTTGAAGCCTGCTTAACTGGTATTCAGAGGGCAGAATGGCATTATTTGTGATTCCCTTGCAATGGACCCGCAGCAGTGATGAGAGGATGTCAATTTTGCAAGGGCAGCATTATTTGCTGAGCTCGCTGCTACTCAGCCCCAGAATGCTCGTTTGGTTGCGAAGACAAGTGCTTAATATGCTCGCTTCTTCCCTCTCCCATCCTCTCGGAGTTCCTGCTGAATTTCACATCCCTCTAAGCACAGCCCTGAGAATGCAGCCCTTCCACAAGCCAGAAAGAAGAGCAGGCACTGAGTGCAAATGGGACGTTAATGGTTGGTGAATCTGAAGATAGCTAACTGATGTGTGCGTTCAATTAAGATGAGTTTTTCACTTAAAAGACTCCCCAGGAAGAGCAGCTTTATTTTCATTTCTGGGCCATGAGCAGTTAATGAAGAAAGCATATCAAAATTCTGCCCATGTTCCCCAGAGCTGCCTCTAGATCCCATACAATTTTCAAGTTACTTGATGAAGGAAAACTTGCCAGGTGAGATTAAAACAAGCTGGAAGGTGATAATGGAGAAGTGTGTGTCATTTCTCATCTTTTTTAGTGGTGACATCACCACCGTGCAACTCACAGAAAATAGTTTTGTGCTTAAGTGTGATCCATTTTGAAATTTATTGTTTGAGTCCTGCCTTTATTAGCAGAGGTGGGCATCATTTTATTTGTGCATCAAAGTTAGATATTTTTGCTCAAAAAATATTTGGTTCCAGCAATTATTTGTTTTTTTTTTTCACTCTTGTTGTTCTGAAAGGCACAACAACATTACCCCTTCCAAAGTATTAGTTAAGTGCTTCCTCTGGGGCAGCCCAGAGTGAAGGGTAGGAATAGGGGCAACAATAAAGACTGACAAACTGTGATTATTTGAATCCTGATTCAGCTCTTGTGAAACTTGGGCAAGACATGCCAGTCCTCCCTCATCCTCAGAGTTTTCCTTTATCTGTAAAGAGGGTGAAGATAACAGTAAAGATTTCATAGATACAACTAAGAATTAATGATTTATACTGTCATTCTTGGCTTGATCTCTAACACGTGGTAACTGGACATCAGTTAATACAGACTACTATTCTTATTTCATTCTACTATAAGCAGTTAGGTAAAGTAGAATATATTTTTAACCTCAAGAGTTTTTGCAAAATGGACTCTGAAGGACATCTTGGCAATGGTTATAAACAAAGTGGACTTTGTAGACAGGTTCTATGATACTATCAGGGTCCTGGGAGTCTTGCTTGGTCTTTTGTGCCATTAGTATTTATTTTATAAATTGTCAGGGCCATTTGGTTTTGAAATGAACTGTAGTTAGTTATAGGACACGGATCTTGTATATAAAGATAGTGTCTGAAGGGCAGGTTTGATGCTGTCATTTTCTATAAGTGCAATTCAATCACACTTCTGTTCACTGCTTGCTAGTCCTAACAGCCTCTGGTTTTATACCAGTGAAGTAGGAATACTAACGTCTTTGGGGATTGAAGAAAAAATGTTAATGAAAGTAAAGCACATGGAAAGACTTTACAACGATGATTTTTTCAGTTTAAATCAGGCTTACCCAGAGGAATGATGCTGTCTACCTGAGTGGACTGGGTCCAGCACTGGACTACAGTTGGGACTGAACTGTTAACTAGCTGTTTATTATGTACTGGTCACTTGTACCCTCAAAACGTGGTTTTGTTTGCTGTAAAAAATAAGCCTTTTGTAGCAATAAAGTCCTGAAGCAGATGGAGTGGATGTGCTTCTGTACTTCTACATGACCGCATCAAGATCATGTTCTTAATCCCAGCATTAGAAGGGAGACTTAGAAGAATGTATTTGTGCTTAAAAGTTGTTTTTGTAGCTTTTCAAAAATGCAATCCAGTATGTTTGATTCTGTCCTCAAAGGGTCACAATACCTATTATCCCAATATAATCATAAAAGTTTTCCATTTGGGAATAGGTCAGCAGTTTATCAAGCTGATCTCTGCCCCTGCAGATATGTCTTACTCCTCTAAAAAAAAAAGCCAGTAACAGTATCTGACACAGTGGCCTCAGGCAAGATGAATTCTACAGATGGAGCTAAATATGAATTTTCATTTCCTCTATATTCACCAGCCTTCGGTAGGGGAAGGCAAATCCTAAAGACTGAGTGCAGAAGGAAGGTCACTTCTTTTCCCTTGTTCTCATTTATTACGCAGTTTAAACAAGTCCATTGCACCCACTGACAGAGAGAAAAATGGAAGATTTGGTTCCAGGAAGTTCAGTCTCTAATGCCAGTGAGAAGGAAGCAGAGGTTCAAAGGAGTCTTTATAGGAAAAATGTCTTCTTACAGCATCTGATGACATTTCTGAGGGTTGAAAACACGAGTATGATTGGTGTGGGACTTTTCCCATTGGGGGAAATAGAGGCAGTAGAAACAGTTTGTGTGGCCACTGGCCCTCCTCCCGGGGATACCTGTGTACTTCATGAAGATCCAGTCTTTAAGTTTAGTCTTCCATCGCTCTACCCCTAGGTAGGAATTTGTCCTCAAGAAGGTTCATATCCAGTGCTAACCACAGTTCAGTGTACAAGAGTTCTTACATCTCCATTCAAGTTGCTGCCATTGAGAATTTAACCTACATAAGTAATTTATATTAGTAACAGTTAGCTAACTCTATTGTCTCTGATGCTGTTATTCCAATAGCATCTTTTCAGTAAAAAAGTCATGATACACACACCTTAGGAGAACTGTATGCAATTCTTCAATGAGCCAAATAGAGATATTAACTGCAAGTCTCCCCAAGAGCTGGAAATAATCCAAAGCAGCACTAAAGAATACCTAATCATGGCATCATCCAATATGGATTGTGACATGCTGTCCAAAAGTTCTTGGTGTAACTTTGGCTGAGCCTGACTCCTGTCCTCCATACCCATTCATGAGGCTAGAGTATTCCATGTGGGTCAGGGAGTCCTCTTATTGCTGGGATGATAAAGGTGAGAATCTTGGTCTGAAAGTGAAGGCTGGTTTGTTTCCTGTGTTCATGTTCATGAATAACCAAGGTATCTGCTCACAGATGAATAGCAATAGCTCATGTTTCCTTCACCTCCTTCTGGACAGTATAGTGTATGTTCCAGTTGGATCCCCACCCTTCCCACACCAACTTCTTCTTAGAATAGTGATTTTCATCTGATGCCTTTTCTTTGGGCCCTAAATTCAAAGAAGAATTTGAAAGCCTTGAGCTCTGTAACTTGATAACTGGTCCAGTCTCTGTGGCTCTTCAAAGCTAACATAGGTATGAATGGGGTAAATTCATTAAATTGCTTTAACTAGAACCTTGGTAAAGACACATGACAGAAATGATTTCCTGTATACCTGGCTCAGGTAGGTGGGCACAGGGTTCAAACTTTTTTCTTTCTGAAGTTCAGACCAGTGTCAAATTTACAGCGAATTCACTTATGATCCGTGTGCTCCCTTTGGTTTTTACCGTCACAGTAGGTTTAACCTGACCAAGAGGTAAATTACACCATTATTTTTTATGTGGTGCTTTATTACTTGCTTTTCAAAATTGGTTTCTAGCATCTTGTGAGCTAATAGCAACAAATATGTGATTATAATGTTCACTCCATCAGGAGAGATGGGGTTATGGAGGAAGTGGCCACATACCCATTGCCCACACAATCACTGTTGCTTTGAAACAAGTGAGTTGGTTACTAAAACATCTATTGATTATAAGACACCAGGGACCAATTTTAAGACCACCAGGATCCAAAGGGGAAGATTAAATTCTGGATACATATACATTGTATTTTGTCAATATTATGTGGCCAGGTGACCCGCTCTTTCATAGGTGAAAGAAGTAAAACCTTATTGAGGTTCATCGAGTAGTCATCTTGATCACATCTCTTTCTTAAAAGATTGGGATCAGAAAATCAACAGAGTGAGGGGAAAACTTACAAAGTGGAAGGAAAGATTTGCTAGCTACCCTCTGATATCTAGAATATGGAAGAATGCAAAAAATTAACCCTCCAAAAACAAATGGCTGATAAGGACAGGAAAAATGTTTAACACCTTTTGCCTCAGCAAAGTGCAAATCATAACTGCTTTGAGATTCTGCCTCGCTCTAGTCAGGATGGCTGTCATCAAGAACATGAAAGAGAATGGATAATGATGAGCTGGAGAGGATGAAGGAGGAAATAAGGCCTTCTACATTGCTGGTAGGGATATAAACTAGTACAACCACTATGGAAATCAGTATGGAATTTCCTAAAATTTTTTTTTTTACCCAACAATACCACTTCTGGGTATATTTCCCAAAGATTTAAAGACATCATACTATATTGATGCTAGCTGAGCCCTAGAAACAATCTAGATGCTCATCAACAGATGAACAAACAAAGAAAATATGGTATATATATATGTGATGGACTATTATTCAGCCTAAAGAATGAAATCATGTTATTTGCAGGAAAATGAGTGGAACTTCAAGACTCTTATGCTACGTAAGATAAGCTAGATGCAGAAAGTTAAATATTACATGTTTTCTCTTATATGGGAATATAATCAATCAGTAATGTCAAATATCAGTATCAATCATTCAATCAATCTAGAACATATATTCTTGGACAGAAAGAAGGGGGAGTAAACAGAGAGAGGTAAAAGGGATTGACATTACCAAGGTATGTTATAAGAGTATACTCTTTCCCCAAAATGAACATCTGTGTTCTGTATTATACATATGCACTAACAGAAGAAAAAAAGAACGGAAGCAGAATAAAATCAAGAGTCACGAGATTTCCCTTATCCTCACCCCTCCAAGGAGTCTAACAGGAATTACCAAATCTAATGCTAGATTTTTAGACTCATCATCAAAGCGCTTTGAGGTGAACCTCAGACTTTTGTCTTGGGCCACTTGGAGAGCTACACTTTTCTTTAGGACTGAGATAATTCTGGCATGAGACTATATCCTCTGCCGTCTCTTATGCCTCAAGTGATAAGCTAAGCTATAGTTGGGCTAACAAGTCTGCTAACAACACCTACTTGTGTTCAGATCTTTGTAGTGGTAGTTACTGAGTGAGACAAGGGAAAACTGGATCCTAGGATTAAAGCATTCATGAATCTTCTAAAATAGCCCTAGCCAAGAGTGCTAATGATCTTAGAATATTCTACTTTACAGTCTCTCCTCAGTCATCTACTGGATGCTTATCCACCTTCACAGGATATTGTGACTCCTTACGTTTGAAGGTCCTTGTTTGATTTCAGTGGTGTTCTTTCTACCATTTTGAACTCTCTTTGTCTTTTCTTATTTGTGGCTAGTTCTCTAACCATTTTTTTGCTGGTTGGTGTTCCCCTCAGTGTATCTGCCCTTGGTTCAGTTCTCATATGAATCATTTCGTTATCATTTGTATCTTGGTGTTACCCATAGCATTAACTCAGTCTTTCATCTTTTTCCTTAGCTTGTGTGCTTTGTTTCCAACTGTCTGCTAAACATTTTTACCTGTATGTCCTGCCAGCACCTAGAATTCATCATGTCTAAAATTGAATTCGTGTTTTCTTCCCCTCATACTTTTCTTCCTATATTTTTTACCTTGATAAAATACCACTCTACACCATCAGATAAACTGAAAATATCACAGTCATTCCCCCTTCTTTCTGACATCTCACCTCTAACATATTATTAAAGCCATGTAAATTCTACTCTAAGATTTCTCTGAAATCAATCTCTTTTTTTTTTTTTTCTATGATCACTCTGTCATTAGGTGGGCTTTCATTTTGCATTTGAACAATTACAATAATGCTGACTAAAATCAACCCTTTGACTCTTATGATTATCTCTTTGAAATATAGATCAGACTATGCCACTCTAGCAGTATGGAAAATTTAAATATAGCTCCTTGTTGCCTATTCAATAAATTTCTTAGCAGAACATGTAAGGCCAATACATGGTGAATCTTCAACACCCAAAACATAAGCCAGGATGTACCCACACTGCAGTATCCAGCCTTGGTGGGATACACCCCTTTTTAAAGCTCTCTGATTTGACTCACACTCTTCCCTTTGCCTATGATCCTTTTCCTACCCTTTTCTGTAGAAAACTCATTTTGCCATCCATCTCTAGCCCAAAGATAACTTGTTTGGTAAATGCTCCTCTCACTTTGCTGCAGAGAATTATTTTTTTTTTTCCTTTTGTTCAGTAAACTGTGAACAATTTAGTAGCATTACATTGGTAATGCTATGGTTTTGTATCTTTCTGAGTAGCTAATTATAGACCTGTGTCCTCCCTCCATTTGCATTCTAAAGGACATAGCACAGCAAGAGGAGTTTTTCAGGATGAATCAACTGTAGTTGAGGATGCATAGAGTATTTGTCTTGGTTACTTTTCTCTCGTTGCTGGGACAAAATACCTGATGCCCAAAATTAAGGAAGGAAAGGTCTATTTCGCTTACAGTTTGTGGAGGTTTTAGTCCATACTTGGCAGGTTACAAGGCAGACTGGCACATGGCAGAGGGCTACAGCTCATGGCAGCAGAACACAGCAAAAGCAACAAAATCCAAAAGCCAGGAATGGCCGCAAGCAGCCTCTTCCTCTCCCTTACATATGCAAACTATCCATCCCAGGGTGGGTGTAGCTCTCACACCCATAATCAATCAAACTCTAAAAGCCTGCCTCATGACCACATGAGGCTTTGGGGTACACACAGACACAAACCATAACAACATTGGAGCTGTGTTATATTTTATTTTTCAAATTTTCTTAAGCATGGGGACTTGCATGCAGTGTCCAGTTTTATTTCATTAAGGTATGTATAATATCCTAGGTCTGGAAAAGAATTCCATTTAAATTTGCACTGTCCTGCTATTTTTGTTCCCATTTTCTCATAGAACTTATATTGTTTTAAAAATGGCTGTGCTATAGTCTAAATAAAGCTGTATTTTAGGGTAATATTTGAAAACAAGAGGAGGTAGTTTGAACTGTAACTTCAAGCTTTTTACAGTTCAACGAGGGAAGAGAGGCTGAGGCCAGAGACAAGCACACAACACCACGTGCTTTGCCTGGAATTCTGCATCCTCGTGTTGTCTCATTTCTTACTTTAGAGTTCTCTTATGTCTTTCTGCCCATCTAGACTCTGGTACACCTTGAGAGTGAGAAAAATGCAAGTATGTCTAATTAATCCTGTATGCCCTACTTCCTTTCTTATTCCTAGCCCATGGCAAATATTCTCTTTGTAGTAACAAGAGCTGCCCATTGAGTATTTATTATGTGCTAAACACTGAACAAACAGTAAAACACCAAATCTTCACACTACAGATAAGGAAGAGTCGGAGAATGTAAGTGCCTTCTCCAAAAGGCACATAGCTGGTCAATGATGTAGCCTGGTTATAAATCTAGTCATGTCTTGCTCTAAAACGGTGGGGACAAATGGAAGGAGACTGTGCTGTTGGACAGCTAGAAGTCAAATGAGGGGACACAAATTTCTGTGGGACATAAGTGAAGATACAGACATGCAGTAGTATAGATTGTAGATACAAAGATATACAGAGAGCAAGAGAAATATTAGAAAGGTCCTAGAGGCCAAAATTATCTCAGGCTTGTTTTGGAGGCTCTTAGTTGTCGTAATGTGGGTGTTCTAATAAAGAAGTTGAGGGCTCTGGAAGCAGACTGTCTGGGTTTGAACCCCTACTCTCATTCCTTAGTTCTGTTGATTTAGGTAAGGGGAATCAACTCCTCTGAACCTCAGTTTCCTTCTCTGTATAATGGGGATAATAATGGTGCTTCTTCATAAGATGTTATGAAGGTGAGGCTGTTAATCCACAAAAAGTGCTTGGCACACTAAGTGCTTTGGGAATGTTAGCTTCTGGGGCCACTGCTGTAATAACAATTATTGTTGAAAGAGAAGTCACATATAGAGGAATGTATTGGATCTCTGCAGCACCTTAGCGTTACTTTAATTATATGCTTCTGTATAGTTCTATATTTCCTGAACTGCACCATGGCATTCCTGTAAATTAACAGAGATGCTGGAGAATACTTTAAAGTTCAAGGAAACAGTAATATTTTAAGTCTGTCAGATAGCACATAAGCTGCTACCAGCAGTTCAAGTTAGCCTATAGCTTAACACTAAATTGCAGTGCATTCCTTCAGACGGTGTCTTTTGTACCTTTGCAAAGGTGGGTTTTCAGCAGTTACTCTGTCAAAAGGAAGTGTCACCTAGAGATTCACATGGAGTAGACCGTGCGGGTGCCGGTGTTCAGTCTGATTCCAAGATTTCTGAAGTTGTGTGGTACCCACCCAGAGTACATATTTTATTAGGAAGTGATTTTGTATTTTCAAATGATATAGAGATATTTTATTATTTTTCTTTCAATACATTCTCTTTAACTCCAATGGCTACTAAATTGTTCAGAACATAAATATTGAATTATTTGGCTTTAAGTAGTTAAGGGAATTGTTGGGCTTTTCTTCTGGCTTAGGGATGCTTTGAAAGGAGTGTTGAGGTTCTTGGGGAACTGTAAACAGCTCTAGAGCCCAATGCTGAACACAGGTATAAGCAGCTCATTAAGGCTGAAAGGAAGGAGTTGCAGACTCTAAACTCAAGTAGGAGAGGCTTTCTGGCTAAGTCTTGGATAATGGTGCTCACGAAACTAACCATTTCAGCTGAGTTTATGCTGAAGAAAGCTGATTTCATTTATTTCCTATCAGAATGCTATTTAAATTAGAGTTTAGGCCAATGCAAGTTTCTAGGCTTACCTGAGTGGCTAATGTATTTGTCTGCATGGAATACGTGTTGTGAGTTCATTTTGATATTGTTAAAGAATGGTCAAATAATCACCTGGTCATCTAATATCTCCCAGGAACAAGTCCTTCCTTGCCTTATTTGTGGAACTGATGAGTTATGTGCAGCCACTTTCATTTCACTTTTCTTGGGATATTTTTTTCTCCTATATCTGCACATCTGCAGAGTTCCACCATCACTGCAGTATCCAAACTCTTCTGAACCTGCCCAGCGGTTTAGAGAAAACAACTCTCTGAACAGTGGAAGTAGTTTTTCGAGTTGTCTCATCAAACTGTGCTATTAACAATCACAAGTAAGACCTCAGCCCAGGACTCTGTGCTTGGTTAGTGCGAGGATCAGCAAAGGGTTTTTCAGGTTTGGCGCCTGATTTGGTGCTGTCCCCTGCTGAGAGCCCTATGTTGGTGGTAGGCTTGTTCTAGGAGAGTAATAAGTATTGTTGTTTAGCAATTGTGTTGTTGAAATTCAGCTCCACTATGTCTGACAGTATTTATCTAAAATACTTTCCCTGGTGCGTGTTCAAGTTCCAGTAAACCGTGCCTTATTGTGCGACCTTTTCATTTTCCAGTGAAAAGGGATCAGCTCGTCAGATAAAAGCTACAAGCTGAAGTACAGGAAAAATGCGTGCTCAGAAAATCCAAGCATGATTGAAAACAAGATGTGTTAAATCAATGCGGTTTATCGCCTGCCTATTCCCGGCAATTGCTGTTCTAAGCTCATTCTGAACACACACCGGATGATAAAAGTACGGTGTCACAGCACTCGCTGGAGTGGGAGCCTAAGAAAACATGTTTATCAGACAGGCTAGGTGATTTCACCCCCTTGATAACAGTTATTGTCAAAACTCTTCGGGAAGAAATCTGAAGAACAATTATAGAAGTAATATTACTCTGGTTATATCAGAAGATATGTCAGTGGGGAAGAGAATTGTGGATTTATCCTTAAACGTTAAAAAAGACAGAGTGTGTTGGCCTTCAGTATTTAAACACCATCATCTATTACACAGGGAAAATCATCCTTCTTTTCGCCCTTAAAGGAGTAAATCTGGCCTTAAAACCTAATCACAAATGATCCAATTTAAAAAATAATCCAAAGTGAAAGATTAAAAGGGGAAAAAATCATGAAGATTAAACTTCCGTTTGCTTGAGGGATTTAATTTTGATTTTAAACTTGGAGACCTAAATTAAGCTTCCTGGAAGGCCAGCTGATCACAGCACATCATACACAATAACAGGGGCAAGTTTTCTGAACTATATCACATTTAGAGAGAGCAGTTTTCCCTAATTGTCAGCTCACCTATTTCCTGTTTTAAATAGCATGTGAACCTCCAGGGAAGGAGGGGGACTGTTCAGGAGGAGATGCCCCACTTCTGCCAGGAACTTCTCACTAAGGATCTTCTAGAAAATACCAAGTGGTTTTGGTATGAAATAAATTGGTTTAATGTATTTCAACAACACTATGTCTTTCTTCCCCCAAAAGACTTCACAAGCTCAGAGGTATAGGAGAACATCATGAGATAGAAATCAAGTTTCTTGATGATTCAGGGGCAAGTTTAAAATCCCAGGGTAGCCTCCCCGCAAATATTTTGTTTGTTGGTGTAGTGAGTTTTAGTAAAGAAATCAGACCAACAAGCTAATACAGAAGAACTGTATTCATTATTCATCTGTGTAAGGTCAGGATTTAGGGCATAAAGATTCCTGTTACTGCCAGAGTTTTGCGTCATAGATATATGCTAAAAGATGAACAGTTTAATTAATTTGGTATCAGCACTTGTCCATATGCTGCAAATTGAGATTCACCAATATTAAAATAAAATAGTCATATTGGTATAGTTGCCCTGGGGAAAAATTCTGAGGCTTCTGCGCTAATGCATGCAACCAGTTCTTTCAGTGCCTCAGTTTCCCACCTCTCAATTGATAGTAGTAATTTTTAGCATCTTTGTCAAGGGCATATTATAGGAATCTATGAAGTAATGTCTATAAAGCACTTTAATATTACTGGGAAAAGGGTCTTCTATGACTTCAGGGTATTTTGAAATGACACCTCTACAAGGAATCATTGTGATCATTAACATCTACTAAAAATCTTCAGAGGTCCTTATAACTTACAGAATAATTGAGTTCAAGATGTGAAATCTTTAAAAATTAGTCTTCATTTGCAGATGCCTTTAAAAGTCACCCACTGAAGTATAAATCAGTATAAATTTTATGAAGGACAGTTAGGAAATATATGTATGGAGAGACTTGAAATGTGCATATTCTTTCATCCAGGAATTTGTCCTGAGTTTTGTTCATGATTACTCACCTTAGAGCTATGAAATTTGGGAAAGAGGAGGAAGGAACCTGTATCCATTTTAATAGGGGTTTGTTACATAAATTATGATCACCTCTATAATACAATGTGCCACAACCATGAAGATGAGTAGGGTGTATATAAAAATGCATGTAATCTATATTGATGCAAAATAGTATTGTGAAAATGTCTGAAAGGATATATACATACTAAAATATAAATACTACTTAGATATTATGGGTCTTCCTCCCATTTTTTGTGTTTTTAAAATGTTTTTATATAATAGGATTGTTTTACTTATACATTTAGAAAGCCAGCCAAACTATTTTACTTTAAAAACAAAAGCAATTCATTCTTCCTTCTTCTATATATTGCTTTTGCTTCTTGAGGAGATATTAATTGTTTGGTTGGTCAGTTTTTGCATTTCAGTGTAGTCCTCAGGGTCCTCTTCCTCAGCTTCTCTGTATGTTGTGTTTCTTCATCCTGGGTTCTTCCCTTTCCGGCTGGCTTTGGCTCCTGTCTGCTTGCTTTGTATGCCCCCCACTCCTGCTCCTTCAAACAAGGACGTAGCTATACAAGCTACCTGGTAGCTCTGATTATGCCTTTGGTAGAGAGACATATTGTTTCTTTGCTTGATTTTTGAAGCTCAAAGCTGTTGCAATATATCAAAGGGTTTGAAGACAACAACTAAGTAGGGGCAGACCTTTCTTTGGCCCCTTGGGGTTATTTCTGCTCATATTGGCTTACTCTTGCCTCCTTGCCGCTTTAAGTCACAGCTTTCCCCAGCTGCAGAACTTTGCTCCAGAAGTTCTCCTGACTTGCGGCAGCCACCAGGCCAGGTCAGAACAGCATGCCACAATGAAAGCAGGGCTCCCCTGGCAAGGGATTTGGTTTTTGGCTTCTCAGGGAGTGTATCTCTTCCACGGATGAGCTGACCTGGCACACTACTTGGGCACTGAACACGTAGGCAAGTAACGAAACAGGCAAATGGCTGCAAATGTAACAAGTGTCTTCATTAACGGTGTTTCTGGCTCTTGTTTAGGTTTCCGGTTGACTTTTTCATTGATATATTTTAAAGTCATCTTAAAGCTAGGTTCATGAAGATAACGTGCTGTTTTATTGTTTACCTTGCTTGTTAATTTAGTGACTGAGGAAAAATGGGCCATTAGGGGAGAAAAAGGCTCTGTCTAACACATATGAAATAACTCTCATGCCCAGAATGGATCTGTCTTGAAGGGAAATGCTTGACTGTTACTCCTTTAGTTCAAACATAGAATAGTCACCAGGGAAGGTTGAAGACCCAGGTGCTAGTTTTATCATTGCCTTGGCTACGACGTTTTATTTATTACTTGGCATAGAGTCTACATATTTGTTTGGACATTAAATGGCAATAGAATATAAATATTACCTTCCTGATATCTGCATTTCTTTTTACTTCCAGTCAAAATGACATCATGTCACACAACCATTAAAAAAAGGAAATTAAAACCCCAGAAATATGTTAAAGCACTGAAGTGAGACGCTGAGCTATAAAAGCAGGGAACTCTGCTAGCTCACGTTGGAAAGGCACACAGAGCACTTTTTCCCGGTGTCTGGGAGCACTATTCTCCAGCCTCATTTCCATTGTGTTCAGGAGTAAGTATTCAAAAGTTAAGGAAGATGGAGGCGTGATGCTTTTTTATAAGGAAATCCCTAACAGGGAACAATCAATGTTCATAACTGTCAGTACATCTGTCTTGATTATAGGACTTTAAGTTACAAATAAATTCCCTGAAAGAGATTTTTTTTTTTTTACCTTAACATGTTTGTGAAGTGGATTTCCTTTAAAAACAAAAAGGCCACATGTAAATTTGGTTAAAACTCACTCATTACTAGATATCTTAATTAAATTTGATAATCTTATGATTAGTATCAGTCCATAAAATCTAGTTGTGTTATCTAAATTTTCTTTGCAACTAGCATTTCATGCTGCATGAGAATTTGGACATTGTAAAAATAACTTTCTATGACCAGAGCTTTTCTGTTCTGGTCAGCACTTGGGTTGAAGCCCATAAGGAGAAAGGCTTAATAGAGACTGGTTCAGAATGGAAAGTTACTGGTTTCCTTTAGGGAATTCTAAGATGATGAGCTAGGAAGGAACCTAAAGTTATTCTTAAGTACCCTGAATGCAGTCAGAGGAATGGTTTGATATTTTTAACCATTTAATTAACTTCTTTTTTAAAAAAAGAGGTTTAGTGCAGCTGAAGTGCCAACCCCATGCCTGTAGCACCCCCCTTCCCAGTATCCGTTCCCAGTGTCACATCATAGCTGTGCGGAGAGGGCCTTTCTCACATCTCACCCAAGGCATGTGCCCTGGAAGCTAGCTCTCCTGCTGAGTACCACCTAACCTGCTTTTTAAGAACAGAAGCAAAGTTTCAGATTTATTCTAGCATACTGCACCCAGCTCTGTAAGGTTGTACCGAGCTTATTCTGTAAACATCTATATACCGGTAAATATGTTTGAAGGGGGTGAGTGCAAGATATCTTGAATTCAGTGGTGGGTCCCAATAGTCTGATCTGCGCTTAAGCTCTTGTGCCCTTTACGGGTAATGTGACCTTGGTGAAGGCTTTGTCAGAAACAGGAGCAGAAGAGGTAATAATGCGGGAGACAGGGCAGCGGAGGGTTGCTCAGGAGGAGAATCCTGGATGGAGAGTCTGCGCAAGGTTCCAACTTTTGGGTTGCATTATGGTTACAGAGTGTTTACTTATAATGGCTTATGATACGGTGACACAAAACAGCTAATTCTTACAAACGCATATGGAGGGCTCTACAAATAATTACTGAATAACTGGATAATCTGATGTCTTTTGTAATTCAAAAGTGCATTCCTGGGTCCCCTTTTATTCTGAGGAGTTAGACATTAAGACTTTCCTATTTGGGATAAACCAAACCATGGGACCTTTCTGTTATCACCCCTAACTGGATAGGGCAACACTGTCTCAGATCCTTTCAGACAGAGGATGAAGTGTTTGGAAGCAGGGCCACACAGGATGGTCTCATGATTCTATTCCTTTTGCAGCTTACATCTTGATCTGTTTTTCTGTTTTCAACCTAAGTTGCTCAGGCTTCTTTATTTATGGGTAATTATGTCCAATTAAGTTGTTTTTTCTTTTTCTACCAGATTCTCGGAACTGCCCCAGTTTGCAAGGGAAAATGTTGAGTAGTCACATTTCTACTGGTGCTCCCTGAGCCCTGCACTTGAGTACAATGAGGTCACTTTGTTGAAGAGTAAACTTTATATTACATTCTTGCAGAGTAGATGTATGTCCCTGAGGTACGACTCGCCCCACTGATGAAATAAATATACCATTCTTTATGATTCCTTCCCATTACCCTCTCTGTTGATTTTCAGAGAGTTTACGAATAGTCACATATTTATACAACTGGCCAAAAGTATACTACTTATTTTTCTTATGGTCTGTAATAACCTATGCCAGGTTATTAAAGGGTATACAGACCCCTTTTAAGGCACAGTTTCTTATGTCATTACTTTATATAAGCAGGTCAGATTCCAGCTCAGCAACAATCTCTTGCTCCTAACCTTTTTCTTTGATTATAAAAGTAATACATGTTCATTGTGGCAAACATAGAAAATGCACAGGAGAAAGAGGGAGAAGAAAAGCACTTTCAGATCTGCTATTTAGAAACAACTAATGTTCAGCAGTTTGTACATAGACAAATTTTCTTTATTCCATTTGTGCTCACTAAAAAAATTAACCATATTGTACATATGTTCCCATAATTTGCTTTTCAATTTAGTATTGCACATCAGCAAATAATGTTTCCCCATGACGTTGCTTTTATGGGCTACATCATATTCTGTTCCATATGCCCGTCGTATTCTATTCTATTGCGTCACATTCTGTTTCACCCTGCCCTCTTTCTAAGATTTTTAATCTATTTTTCCAGGGGGAGGAGTGTGTGCGTGTTTTTTTTTTTACAATCTTTATTAGGTGCCCCCTTCCACTTAGTAATTGATTTAATATTTTTCTGCAGTCAGTGCCATCAGGGAAATCACTAGTTCGTTTGGATTTAGGACAGCGTGCTTTGTCTTGCCTACCATTATTGGAAGCATTGTGGATAGCTCAAAGGATAGGCAACTCCTTTGTAAAATTCCTTACCTACATTGAATACAGGCCAGCATGTTTAAAAATATGAGCAGAAGGCAAATCATTAAGACATGGGAAATAAATCAGGAGCTTTATCTTACTATTTATGATATGTCCTCTCTCATGGTATACTTTCATAAAGCAGATGCTTATTTGTCTTTGAATAATGAGTTAATATATCTATTTCAATTACTTTTTGTGGGAGCAGAATGATTTCTCCTAAGTTCTTTAGCTATTAGTTCCATATGATATTTCAATTGATTCTTTTAACTGTTGATATTCGGTGTCAGTCATTTTGCTGTGAGTTGGCCTTCTAGCAGGAAATCACATCACCCCCCAATGTATTAGTCTTTTCAATTAAAAGCCATGAGTTTCCAGATACAATAGGACTTCATTATGCAAATGATTGAAGGGGTGGGCCAAGTATTTAAATTTTATTGGTGGCTTAGACTCTGATAAAATAAAGCCAAGAATTGGAATTTTTAAGGTGCTGAATTATGTTTTCAGATACTAAAATAATGCATTCAATTGTCTCAAGCTACTATTCATGGTTAAACATTTCGTTGGCAATTAATATTATGGATGGGGGTGGATATGGTAAATAATTTAAACCTCAGTCTCATTCCTGTCATATGCATTTCTTGATCAAATACCATAGATTTTACGAGTAACCATGTCCCTGCATAAAGAGTTCTATGGCTTTTACTCTACAAGTCTAATTTGAAAAAAGAATTCTTCTCAAGGGTTTAGAAAGTAATTCATAAAATAGGAGGAATAATAAATATTGTGCCTTAACTCAAATACTAGTATAGAGGGATTTGGTACACCTGGGTGTAATTGTAGTTCATTTCCAGAAGAGATGGGTTGAAAGTTTACCGCTTGGAAAGGGAGCAGGATTTGCTAACTCTCATATTTGCAAAAAATGATTATGTTATCCTAAATGAAAATGCAGCTTTATTAACAACTTCAATAAGCATTGCATTTGGGAAAAATCTTTTTAATAAAAAGTTACTTGAAGTTCACTCCAACTTAAAATATACAAGTGTGGAAAAAGTACTTACTCTGATTTATGTGTCTTTTGGGGGTATAATTATTGGCTTTTTACTCACCTATGTAAAACAATGTACTTTTGTAAATGGATTTCTGGCCACTTTATGCAGGGATTCCCTCCCCCACTTTTTTTTCTTACATAAAAAGTAAGCACTGTCAATCAAGGAATTTTAAGGTTTATTTCCTCTCTAGAAATGATTGATAGCCTTTTAGATTTACAAGTTGACAAGTTAAAGGGTTCTATTGGTATAATTATGTACTAAATTCACAGTCTTTCAATTTAAATGTCCTTTTAAAACCGCAAGATTATCATACCTGTATTTTGAAAAGTGGGCCAGTCAGTTTGGGTTGGTATACAAATTGCTTCCATTAGCCTTGGGACCTATTTGAATTTAATACAGTTTTTTAAAGTTAGTAGTAGTACGAATCTTACTTTTAAAATTTAGGTTAATGGAAAATGCATTTAAAGTAAAGCATGTGGCAACTGTTTTCTAATGTATAGCTGAATGCCAGAGTGACAAAAACTGTCTTTTTATTCAGGAAAGGAGAAAATGTGTGGTTGAATACTCTGTCTGGCTAAACTAAAAGAAAAGCTCCACTTACCCACTACTTACAGGATCAAGCATAAAAGGACAGAGGATAGAGCTACCATGTTTTTCCACATTCTCAGATAAGACAGGCTGAAGATATTTTGTATCTCAGGGAGGAATTCTTGAAACTGATAGACAGACTATGCTGTGTTTAATTTAAGGGAGTTTAATTAATAACGGCTCAGCAAGACCAGTTGCCTCCGAATGTTATTACAGGTCTTTGAGTCTTTTAAGGAATTATTCTTGGGCACTCAGTTACTCTATGCTAGTACTCCACAGAGATTTATCTTTTTCTTGAAATAATACCAATGTTGGTGGAAGGCTCTATAATTTCAGATGTGAGGTTTGGAACCAGGGCATCCTCAGTACCTACCTCTTTATACACTCTGTCATGTGTCTCAGAAGACCCATCTCTGTCCCTCCCCTGCCTCCACAATCCTCAGCGCATAGAAGGTGCTAAGCTAGCAGGGTCCACTGTGTTGCAGCAACTTTTGAGCAGAGACTTTAGTTTTCCTGCTGTTTAAAAGTAGATGTCCCCTCAACAAACCCATATTTGTTTTGATCTGAGCTTCTGAACTAAACTGAGTGAATGCTGAGACCTCACATCAAATATCATTTTACTTTCTGTTTATGGTAAGGAATACAGAATTTGGTCAGTAGCAGAAGATAAGATGAGGGTGGAAACAGCCCGCAAAGAGATCATTCATATGATCGCTGGATGATCTAATTGAAGAGTATCAATTAAACTTTGCACTTCCCAGCTATTTCGGCGGCATCCATTTTGCAAATCATGTTCTGCTTTATTTCCTGAAAATGTTCTAATTGTTTGACTTCTTCATTGCAGCGCTCAATGAACCTACCATTGATTATGGTTTCCAGAGATTACAGAAGGTCATTCCCAGGCATCCTGGCGACCCAGAGCGTTTGCCAAAGGTCAGGAGATCTCCTTTTCGTGTTATGGTTTCTGAATAGTTGGACTTCAGTGATTGGCAAAAAGTGCTGCTATGGATAAAAATTAACTTAAAGATAGCAGGCTCATGTTGTGCTTTATGTGTTTGGGTCTATAAGGTAAGAAGTCATAAAAGTAGTAAGCTCTATGTGCTAGGCATTGCTGTGCTTACTTTAACATATATTATGTCATTTCATCATCTCAAAACTCTCTGAGGTTGGTACTATTACCTTTTCTGTTTTCAGGGGGAGAATAATAAAGCCAAGAGAATTTAAATAATTTGCCCAAGATCACACAGCATGTAAACTGTTAAACTGAGTTTCAAACCAGAGTCTGGGTTAATTAATCACCATATCATACCAATTCCTGTGAACAAAAAGAATACCACATTTTTACCTACACAGGGATCTGTTCTTGCCCCTGTCAGGGATAGAAAGAGCTCAAATGAAAATTTATTGGAAGATCTTGAGAGTGGGCGAATAAGACAGCCTCTTTCATCCTGAGGTATCTTTGCCTATTTAGAAAAGAAAGTAAAAATATATGAGAAGTGAAACAAAAATTCAAGTCAGAGTAACCCATGACATACAGTAATATGTGGTGAATTATTGTTAGTGCAGAAAGAGGGAAATGAACCTTTATGGACTACTGTGTACCTGAGGAACTTGGGACCTGTGTGGGAGAGACTGGCAAACTCAGCTGATCGTAATAAAAAGCAGTGGCTGATCATGAATAAAAATGCAACCAAAGTTTTGTTAGAACTCAGCATAGACAACAGTTAGATGCTACAGAGGTTCCAAGTGCAGAATTAGTTGAGCTGCTTTTTACTGTTGACTGACAGCAAGAGGAAGTCATTTATGACACAGGTGAAAATCATGAGATTGAATGAGTCGTAGCTGAGAGGTCCTTTCTTGCTGGAGCCAGTCTACAGAGCTATCATTTGTAGGGCAATGCATTCTTGTAAAACACGCACAGAACTGAAGCTGACGTCCCTCCTAGCTCAGCGAACCTGCTTGAGGAATCAGGTCAGCATCAAAGTCTACCTGTGTCCTGGCTGCCTTTGTAGGCATAGATAGGCCCCAGTCAGGTTAGGTTCTTCCCGGGACTCCACTGCCCCTCAGGCCAATGCACACATGTGCAGGGTGGGGGGTCACAGAGGGAATACCTGCTCAAAGAGAGGAAGGACCACGACAGGCACTAATGTCTGTCTGTCTACTATCCCGACCTCAGTGGGGGAACCACCTGGCTTTCAGGCTCAGCTCCAGAACAAGTGTGTATGGGTGACAGTGCTGAAAACTTCTTGAAAGCCCCTCACCTGAGGAAGAAACTCACAATGCATCAGCGTATTCACATCTTGTATTTGAAAGGGATGCTCCCTTCCTTTTTGACCCTGAGTGAGTCTTAGACAGCAACCGGTCTCTTGGCACGGCATAGATTTTCTATGGAGATATTTACCTTCGTGTCCCTCTGTCTGGCAAGAACATAGCTCCCATGCACTTCCTGGGGGGCACACTGGTAAAATGATGTGTGTCTACCTAATGGTCAGTGCTTTACCTGTCTTAGTGGTAGAACAGGAGCATGGGGAAAACCCTAGATTCTCAACATTGTTCTCTTATGGGAGCATCTTCACTTTGTATTTAGCATTTGACTTAGCATCCGATATCTAGGGTCTGCTGGAGAGGTTGAAAGGCACAGACCGCAGAATCAGGTTGGATGGACAGGTGGGGCTCAGAGCCTAGTCACTTGCTTGTGAGGCAACCTATATCAAACTTCTTTACTTTTCTGTGTCGTAATTTCCTTATCTGTCAAGTGGGGATGGTGCATGTGCTATCGTGTCAGCTTGTTAAACTTTGCTTCCCGCTTAATAGAAGGCAACTATGATTATTTGCCAGTTGATGAGGGTGGGACCCTTGCCTGTGGGTTTTCTACCCAGTTTCTGCAGCTCAGGAAACCCTAATCCTATGAGCAGACAGGTGTCTTCTGCGCCTCATTTTCTTCATCTATAAAGTGGGCGTAATAATCATACTGACTTCACAGGATCATGTAAGAATCAAGAGGAAATCCTGCATGCGCCCTCAACATAGTATCTGGCCCCATAGCTTCCCCTCTAAAAACCTTTATTAAAACTAGGAGACAAAGCTGATTTAGTAGTTGAGATCTAAAGAAGCTAAGCAGTGTTTTTCTTATTTGTGAGGAAAGGAGAGAAACAGGGACATAGGGCTGGTTTTTGTGTACTTACTTTTGAAAATATTTTTACAGTTGCATGTTATGTTCAGAGATGTTGGACAAATAGCAGACACGTGTCACTTTGTCCCTGGTGGCCTGATGGTGAAACACTCAACCCCCTTTTCCTGGGTTTACGAAGAGTAATCAACGACACAATGGATTTGTGTGTTAAGGAAACACTCCACAGCTTGCATCTAGCCACTTGACCGTGCACGGACTGAGGCCAGAGCCCACCCCAGGAAGCTCTCTGTGTGACTCAGAGCCCAGTGTCTGTCCTCTTGGCTCCAAATGTTAAGGTGGAGCAAGGGTTCAAGGGCAGGGTCAGGAAGTGGCGGATGGAGCCAGCACAAAGTATTCTTGTGGACTTGGGAGATTTATACTCCCACCGTCCATTGTTAGGGGGATGAAAATGGGCCCCACCTTTCTCAGAATCATGGTCAGTGTTTGTCAAACAGGAGTGTTTCCGTGAGCTCCGGACCACACACCTCAAAAAACAAACTCCACTTTATTAAACCCATGTGTTTGTGAATAGACAAAGCTAGATTCATACAACCACCCACATATCCTGTTAAATGAAACTGCTCCAAAGACCAAACAGATAGCTTTCCATAATAATATGCCTTTGTATACAGGCTTATGCATTTTCAGAGAACTTGGGCATGCTTTTCTTGCAGCCTGTCTTTCGAGAAAAGCTGGAAAAACAGACAATTTTTCACATTTCCCAAACAGAAGCAAGCAGAGTCCTTCTCTGAAAGTCATCCTCAGTGATAGTTGCTGCACACACATATTTTAAATACTATAATTATGCTAACCCTAGATGTGTTCTGGTTTCCTTTTTCATATGCACAGGGAGAAAGCCAGTCTAAAGGGTTTAAATCACAGCATTCTGTTCTATTTCACCAGACTTGCCTTCTGTGAATCATGGCAGAAGGGGGAGGAATGTGACTTGGGGGTCAAGGTTGGGTTTTCTTATAATGTAGAGGTGAAGGGAGAGGGGAGCATGGTCAGGCAGAAAGGCTGGGGTACTGATGGTTCAGTGATGAAATCCAGAAACACTGGGCAAGGTGCTGTCTCAGTTCTGAAGGCCAGAGATGTTTCCCCTCCTTGTCGGTTTCTAGCTCTCTTCATGAGTGCCCCCTGAGCTTTAGCATCAAGCAGTGAGAGCGTACCTTGCGCTTAGCATTCCCCATGTTAGCTGTGAACCCTGGGGAGCAAGGATATGTTTACTGTGAGCCTATCATAAGGCCAGCACCGTTCAAGGCTTTTGCACATCATGGAGGCCAAGAGAGGGGTCTCCTAAGCCAGACAGATGTGGACTGTGGAAACCAGATCCACCTCTTGGAGCATGCAAGTCTGAAGCCTCAGGTTTCTCCTCTGTAATGCGGCTGCCCACGGCGTTGTCATCAGGAGTTAAGGAGATAATAGACAGAGGTATTGCTGCACTCGGGGAGAACATAATAAATGTGGACCACTCATCGCTGCAGTGTGTGCCCCCCGTTCCACAGACGAGGAGTCAGAGCCCCAGAGCCTGGAGATTTGCGGGGTGTTACAGCTAGCATGTTGGGAAGCTGAGACTCAAACTCAGGTCCTTGGGTTCAAAAGCCTCACTGTGGCCACCACACTGAATTCCCACTTTCCCTTCCAACTCGGTAACCCAAAGAATTCGTCCTCGAGTCCAGATTACCTCCTCTTTCCCCTTCCTCCTCAGAACCCAGCTCCGATCTGCTTAGAGTCTCGGCAGCTTTCCCTCATCCCTCCATGGAGAGAGGCTGGCATAGCAACCTCCACAGGGCACAGATTTTTCTTCCCCCAAGAGTCAGTCCCTCTTTTAGAGAAAATAAAGCAGTTTGAGGAAAGTAACAAAGGCTGCATTTGTGTATTTTGCTTTATGGAGCTGAAAATATCTGGTAAATTGATCCAGCGGGAGTAATAAATACACATTACTTTATCTTGTTCTCCATGTCCTATACCCCTGAGCCCTGATAGAACAACACCACTTAATAGACTTAAAAAAGAGTAATTACACTCATTGGTTGTGTGATTTTTCAGTCCTCCCAGCCCTGCTTGACCTTCTAATTTAGCTCACCGTGTCTAACTAATGCATTTATATTCATCTTTTATGAAGCATGTATGGTACAGAATCGACTGTAAAGGCTTTTCCAAGCTGTCCTCCTCCGTTTCCAATCTGCTTGGTAGTAAGGGGAATGGAGTGATCCATCTCTATATGTTCACATGGATAGAGAGCACATGTGCATGGCTGGAAGCATTTTTTATCCTTTATGAAACATAATAAAAAGTATTTATTACATTTTTTTACTTTAAAGCTTTTATACATTCTAGCATTATTTACAGCTAAACATGCAGGCAAAAGATGTGAGTGTTTTAAAAATGATTACTGTTAATGTTTCTGCTTGTCAGAAGTGCTTAAATTTTCCTGCACTTTGTCTAAAAACTTGGTACTGTTGCCTTTTAAGAACAACACATTTAAAAGATCTTGCAAGTCAGATTTGCAAACACTGCTGACAGTTTGTGATGAATGATATTGCAAAATTTGCAAGATGTTTGTCATTTCGCACAGCCGACATATTAAGGAATGGATTAAGAAACTCGAAACCCCTATGGAAAACAATCCTCCCAAACAAACCTCAGCCAAACCTTGAACCCCGAGAGCGTACCCGAGTCTCTCACCCGGGTTTTCTCTCCCAGCTTCTCACTCAGCCAGTGGAACCCAATTGTTCTCAGTGCATTTTCTCTCGCCATATGGTCCCCTCATTACCATACACTAAGAGTCCATATGGGAAACTTGTGAAATGAACTGTATTCATTTTAACTGCCAGATGAGCAGCCTTTTGCTTTGCAAGCCTAGCTTAAGTCATCTGCTGTCTTCATGTTGTTATGGCAACACAGCACCAATAAAAAATTCTAATCTACTGTAAGTGATCACAGTATTTTAAGTGCTTGCCTATAACTGCCCTCAAAGGAGAGGAGACAGGAGGGCTTCCATTCATCCAAGAAGCCAAGGGTTGTTCATTCCAGCAGGTGTCAGTACAGAAGCTAGCTGTCCATGGTGCAGACTGCGTGCCAGCGTGGCCAGGGAGAAGATGTATACTGCCAGGGAACTGGATTGCAAGGGGAAGAATGTGGGAAGGGCAGATAGTAGGTCCTATCGGTGGCTCTAAAAACACACTGACTGTCAAACCCCATAGTTGCTCAGGGAGACCCACTGTTCTGCTTTTGCTGTGGAGCCTGCCATGAATAAAATTCCAGGTTTGGAACAACTGAAGCAGCAAATCTTCATGGTGGCCTCTTTTCGGTGGCATTCAAAGCTCTCCGTCTCCACAAAGCAGCTCTTCCTGTACATGGGAGTGAGTCATTACAAACACCGGGCTAATTAAGATTACCTTAAAGTAATGGAAGTAGGGAGCAACACCCTTAAATATAAATCATTTTCACCTCCACGGGCCACATGGTATGTTACCTCTCTATCGCTCTATCTGTATTGAAAGTGAATGTTTATAGTCTCAGTTCATCAGTTCACATTAGCCTCATGCTGAATATTTAAACACAGAACAATTTGAACACACCATGAAGGAAGACAGTGACTGCACTTTCATTTGGAACAGCAAGGGCTCATCTAATAATAATTTAGTAAATCAGCCATTTAGTGGCTCAGTTGCACGCTGCACTGTGCCAAATAATATTCAGTTGAACTGTACACTTGCAAAATTGAAATTCAGGCTCCAGTCAGAGGCACTGTTTTTGCTCAGCAGAGAAGCGAGACCCAAAATCACCCTCCCTAAAGAGCATTCGTGTTTAGCGATTTATCATAAATACAGAGCTGGGGCAAAATAAAACTGGAGTCGGCTGTATACAATGTATTCTAATTATGTTTTTATTGTTTTAGTCTTTATACAAAGACTATCAGTAATTCAAAACCTGGAGTTGCATCAGTGAAAATACAAATAAGAAATCTTTGCATAACCACATTGCCTCCTAGCAGGAAAAGGGGGTGACTAAGGATTTCAGTAAAGGATAAAGAAAAATCCTGTATCAACATCTTTTTCTTGTACTCTGTGGCCCTTGTCTGTCTGTCTGTCTCTCTCTCTCTCTCCTTCTCCCCTCCCAGCGTATTCCTTTCAGTTTATTTTGAGACAGGGTCTTGGTAAGTTTCCCTGGATTGGCTTGAATTTAAAATCCTCCTGCCTCAGCCTCACAGAGTGCTGAGATTACAGGCATGTGTCACCATGCCTAGATTATTTGTTTCCTTTCTGTTGTAAGGAAACTCTATTAACACTACATCCAGCAGCGAAAGTGCCTGTATTCAAACAAAAACTCAGGAACAAATGCAAATCTTATGGTATATTCAACTCTATGGAAAACCACACTTGAGTTTGATTCCAGGAAACATTTTGTCTTTGCGAACATCTTGTCTCTGCATTCTCTTGTCAAAAACTCAAACACTGGAATGCAGTCCATTTCCCCTCTCCCTCCTCTATCTCTGCCAGAAAAGTTACAGGCAAATTCCATTCTCCATTTTAATCATGTGTTCGGTGTAGAACTTTGGGAGCCCCTACTACTTATTTGCTGTTATCAGTTTAATTTAGCCTAGACCTGTCCTGAGTACCTATGAAATTGTATGCAGCATTGTGTGTGTGCATGTGCGTGTAACTCTGGGAAAGAGATTGTAGCTTCATTAAAATGCTAGTGACCCCCCCAAAATAATAATTCTCACTTCTTTAAACTATTTTATGCTTAACTCACTTGTAGTAGAGTGAGTTCCTATTTTTACTGTGTTATGCCCATTTTAGAGATGAGGAAACTGAGACTCAGAGAGGAGTAACTGGAAATTTTTGACTGCACCCTACTTCATCACCATTAGTCCATTCGGAATCTCTGTAGTGGTTTGTAAATGGGGTTATTCCTCAAATAGTACTTGGGGCACACAATCCACACTGAGTTCAAGAATATACATAGTTTGCTAAAGCTCTCTGGAAACTAAGTGAAGATTATCAATAAATACTCTTGCTGGCTGTTGCCTGGGAGGCACTAACTGTGTTCACCGAACCTAGTGCTGGTATTAACCCTACTTTACCAATGAGGAAGCAGAGGCATACGTTTGACTCTGCTCCTGTGCAGAAGAGCATGGGTGTGAGCCAAGTCCCTTGCACGTGAAGCCCAGAGCCAGTGTACTAAGCACGGCCTCCTAGAATGAAGAAAAAGGAATTTCAAGGAGAGGCGTTTTTGCAAACTAATCGCAAAATCCCCCAGCTTGGCTGGGAGGAGGAGGGAAGTAGCGGCATCGACTGAGGTTAGCTCACAAATGGCTGAGGTAGGCGAAAGAGGCAGCAAGAATTAAAAACATACCCAGACAGACCTTGGAGATGATGCTCTTGGGCTGCAGAGTCATTGTGGTGAGGACTTGTAAAAGCAATCATCCAACACCTGAGTTCTGGAATTCTCTCAAGTTCTTTTTCAGCACTGAGCTCTTGATGAGAATTCAGTTTAACCTGCGTCGTATCACAGCCTGTGTGCAGAGGCACCGAATATAATTACTTGTGAATTTAAGAAGTAAGAGGAAGAACAAAGGACAAGCCCATCTCCACCTCCCAGACGCCAGCCTTGTCCTATTAAACCCCAAAGTCCTTAGGAGCAGAGACTTTACCAGGTCAGAAGCCTGCTCACTCTTTTCAGCCCTGAGTTACACATCAGTTAAGCATTGGAATAATAAGTAACAATCCCCAGCAGTCTTGAGTTGATGTATTTTAATTGCAGTGATACTCAAGACTGTCGGTAAAACCTTGGGAATCATTATTTACCGATATCATTCAGCTAAAGGTACCTGTGGTAACTGATGATAGTCAATAATTTAAGAAGCAAAAAGAAACTCTAGTTTGCCTCCTTAAGTATGTTTAAAATATAGCATAGTTCTAGCAGGAACTAGTTCAAATTCAACTATAGTAGATGTCCAAAAATATCAATATACTGTATTTATCTACACGCAGCTATATATACACACATGTATGTATATGACAAGTATATCTCCGTGTTTACTCAATGGTCATTTTTTTTTTTTCAAGCTAGATATTTGTTCTGCCTTGCCCTAGGGAAAGAGAAGCCACTGTCAGAAGACAAAGAAAAACAGAAATAGTTAATTTTTGCCTTTTTGTGTTTCTGAAAGGCCAGGCCTTGGCGACTTAAAGGTGACTTAAAAGATTTTCAAGGGTAATTCTGACTCTAGGCAGTTTTTGTTTCATGTGCTGACTTTACAACCTGCCCCTGAAAAAGGCACCTCTGTCCAGCGCTTTCTCTTTCAGCAAAGACTTTTATCCTGATCAGAAAGTCGATTTCCAAGGCCACTCGGCAGGACCTAACCCAGCGCGCTGGTCTTAAACCAGTACAATGAATTGGAATAAGAAGAGCCGGCTGGAGGTGACCAGGTTCAGCTCTGTTCCTCCGAACAGGTCACATCCACAAGGGTGCAGACAGCATTCCTCACTGTATTTGTGGCGGGGAGCACCCCAGGCTCCCATTCACCAATTACGATGACACCATTTAGAAGGGAAGGCCAGGAGACCAAAGAGAGAAGGGAAAGCCATTGTCATAACTCTTCACAGGAATATCAGCTTTCACAATGTACACTTAACTGCTGACACCTGAAAAGTCCAAAATTTTGCTAAAATGAAGCAAGTTACAATGTTTCTTTTACGAGATTCCCCTTGCAGGAAGGTGAGGCTTGACACCTCATGGAGACCAAGCTTAGTTATCCATCATAGCGAAGTCAAGCTGTCCTAGCTAGCTTCTCAGAGGTCACACGATCGAACCAGCAGCTCTTACAACTATATTATTGCTTACAGAACAATAATTGAGGTACCAGATAAAAATTACCTGGTCTAATAGGCAGCGAACAATTTTCACTCAATAAAATTGTAAGCCAAATCATTCATTTCATAACACTCTGGCTAATTTATTTGTTGACCTTTTAATATCCATAGCTCTTCAGTGGTATTAACTGCAACTCAGACCAAAATCTCTTGTTCATTTCACTTTCATTGATTTTTTTTTTTCTATTGAGGCAATAACAGCTGCTTGAAAACAGCCTTTTTCTTTGCACTGTAAAAGTCAATCATGTAAGTTAGTGTCTTACGTGGATACAGTTGCATTAGCTTACAACCTACTTTAATTTCATGTGATTCAGAAGTCTCCTACACCATGTTTTTAACAAAGGCAGAGCTTTCTGGTGCACCTCCAGCTATGCAGTATGATGATAGATAATAATATATTTGGGAAGCTGTCATCAAATCTGAATAGATAATCAACTTTAGAATTAGAGGAGGGCTGGGGATGTAGCTCAGTGGCATTAGTGCCTCCCTGGCAAGTGCGAAGTCCTGAGTTCAATTCCCAGTACAAAAAAAAGAATAGAATTAGAGGAGTATCCAAAGTTCCCCCCATATTTTCTCTGGGCTAAAATCCTTTGGATGCCTTAGCTTCTCATAGTAATGGCAGTAAACTCAAAATATTTAATTCCTTCATTTTGGATATGGCTGCTTATTTTGATTGTGCTTTGAAAATATTTTTTAAAGACTATGGACAAGTGTGCGCTAGAATGTTCTGTAGGGCAGTCAAACTTCAGCTGAATCTTCTTATATAATAAAATACTCTGAAGTCTCTAGAATGCAGGGTTATAAAATATAATTGTTACACATTGGGCATTTTATGTCTCCCTGGAAATAACCACTTGCTACCTACATCTCATCTATGCTCCTCCTTTCCATTTCAATTTACTGTAAAGTGGTCCTTAGCCGTAATGAGAATGCCCCTTTCAACAGAAATATGTTTAATTATATTCATGCTAAATGTAAGTGACTCTTCCCAGTCATAGGGCTTCTGAGTAAAGAGTGTTTAAAGTGTGACACTGAAGTCTTCTAATGATCTGCAGTAAGCTCTATTTCGAGAAGTTCATATTACAAGAAAAATGAAAAATCTGAGGAATGTCTCAGAGGACTGGAAGCTAAACAGTGCCCAAGTGTTATTTTGGTTTGTTTTACTCTTTCCCTCACTGCCTCATTATACTGATTTTTTAGAATGCATTGTGGAATTTTCCATTTGGCTGAATAAACACAAAGGAAGTTGGGATATCAAAGTACCCTCCAAAGAAATACATCTTGGTACAACTAGTATTTATTGGATTGTACATCGGCTGTGTGGGAAATAGGCCACAAGAAACTTGCAGTCAATTTTTCAACGCTTTGGCTTCTCAGTCAGTAATGTCACCCAGACTTTCAGATGTGAGTGGAAAAAGATTTAAAGTCCTGAGATCTAGACAAAGTCTGAACTCTGGAGTGAGGAAGCCAGGTAAAATCAGTGCTGATTTCATTGATAGATGCTAATGGTCTCTAAATCAGGAGGGATTGTACCGCTCTGCTTTAGTTTCTGTTGCTAATAGTTAGCTTGCTGCATTTTGAGACTTCTGATATGGCGAAGGTCCCTGTGACAAATAAGGGTCAGGGAAATGTGCTGTGACAGAAAAGAACTGCACTTCTTCCTCAGGGATCACCTAACCCAACTTGATTTTGTGAGTTGATGTTGTAGCTTATCTTCTGCTTTCTTCCACATTCGTCAGAATATCATGTTCCAGTGAGCATAAGGTCAAGCTCACAATGTCCTCTCCAATTGCCAAAGCATCCCTGGGCCTGAATTTTATGAGAGAGTTCTCAGAATCTGAAAATCTAACTCTGAAATTTGGAAATTTGTGTTCTGTTGGTAATTGGCTTTATGAGTTGACCTATAATGCATATGAATGAAAGAAACTTCAGCCATCTCCCCTGCTGATCTGGGTTTGAGTTTCTCAAAATATTGAATTTGGTTTACAAATGGGTGCAATATTGCTCAATTAGGCAACTTCCTCTTAAGCGTGGAAGGCTGGATATAGCCAGTAACTGTGAGCATATGAACTACATATTTGAGATCAAATGCTAAAGAGAAGACTTACAGTGATGGCAAACAATCCTCAGAGTCTCTTGTCATTAAATAGAAGGAAAAAGGAGTTAGCTATGTCTGCGTATTTAATGTGATATGCCTGGTTCCCATGGTGGCTTCCTGCAAATGTGCAAATACCTAAGTATTTTTAAAGGCCGGAGTACACAGTTAATAAAAGGTTGGTGTACATGAAGACCAACATCATGTTGCTAGTGGCCTATAACTTGAGATAATGCCTGTGCTAGACATGATTCATTATCTTAATCACAAAATTAAAGTGTAAACACAAGCTAGCAGGAGTGAAAGAGCAAATTCATAAAAAAGTGACATTAAAAAACTCACAGTGATCAAAACTTGACCTTTGAGAATTTATATATTCGATCAAAAAGTCTGTAGTGAAATGGGATGCCAAATTTAAGTCTGCTTTTATAAACCATACCAAATATGCAACTGTCATTTCATCACATAAATTATCCATGCATTTCTTAAAATCAGCTATATTCTGTTTATTCTGAGAATAAACCCTTCAGCAAGAATTTCTCAAGGTCTGTATTTTTCTGGTTGTGCTAGGAGCTTAGACAAAGACATTAAAGTGTATCCATGGCCTCAAAGAGAGTCTACATTCTAGCTTTGGAGAATGAAGAATTACATCCTTTGTATCAGAGCAAAATGGCTTTCAGTAGCATGTATTTTGTGCCATGCTTGGTGGAATAGATGGTCAAAACCATGTTTTTTTGGAAATATGAGAGAGATTAGGAGCCTGGGTACCAGTAAGGGTGGAATATTCCTGATAGAATATCATACTTATCAAGAGCTCATGATCGTGTATCTAACATCCCTGAGGTTGAATCCCTGCCCAGCTATCGATCAGCTGCGTACCCTCAGGGAAAGTTAGCTGACCTTAGACTCAATTTCCTCCTTTTCCAAATGGTGATAGGAACAGTATAATGAGGCCCTCAGCAAATACTGAATGAGTTCGTGTTTCATTTTCAGTAAATGATAGTTCTGTCTTTCATTACTATACCACTACGACTACCTTCAGTACCAAGCTTCAGAAGAGTGAGAGGAAATTCACATGGGTGTTCCAGAGAAGGAAGCCAGCAGAAGGAGTGTCAAAAGGAGTGAGGGTGTAAAGATAGAAAGGAGCCAAACCTTTTGCTCCTAGACCAGGGAGGAGTAACAAGAGGAGAATAGAGGGCATGACATTTATTCAGATGCAGAAGAGACTGAATGAAGAAGCAGAGCCAAAGGGTGTGAGCAATCTTGTGTAACTCCCACAGAACCTTGTATCTAAGTGCTACAAAATTAAAGAGTCTTGCAAGTTGATGGAGAATACTATTCACATGTGATAACTAGGGCATAAAGGAGCTCAAGGATTATTCACCAACTGATTGGTTTTCAACATGAAAAGTAAGCCTGAATCTTCTCTTTGTATTTGTAGCCCATTTAGCATTTTTATAGTGAAGGTTCTGAGTCATAAGTGAAACAAACAACAATTACATTTGAACTATTTTTTTGGAACCCTGCTTCTCACTGAGTCTCCCCAGTGCTTTTGTCAACTCTAAATAGATTTAGAATAATAAATCCATTTCCCCACTCACATAATCATCAACTGATGGTCACTGCAAATTAGTTAAGAGCAAATGTTGATTATGAGAGGAAACGGAGAGATAGAAAGTTATTTTTAAGGACTATACATTTTCTGTTTCTTTAAGAGAGAACATCTAAAGCCATGAGAAGAAAAAAATACTGTGACTCAGGGTACAGATTGGAGAACAAGCATTGCCTTTTAAAGGAGGACCGAGGGCTTTTCAATGTTTAGGATTTAGTATTTGGTATTTGTCCTCATAATTTCCAAATGGGATTTTTTAGATCCAAGGATAGAATTAATTATCTTAGAAGAGTCTAATCTCTACATTTGTGTTTGAAATTTCAAGCAGGGAGACATTTTAAATATTATGAAAAGAAGACAAGAATCTCTCCTGACAAATAAATGGCTTGAAAAATTATATATTAGTAATACCAAGTGTTCTTTCTTTTCAGAATTATTAAAATTGGATATTAGAACCAAGGAATCATTACCCTATGCTTCCTCCTAATGTCACAAAAAATAGTACTTGAGGAACAGTTTCATAGACAAAATGGTATATGAAATATCCAGTTCTTCCTCTTATGGGAAATTTCTTTTTTTTCTTAACATCCCAGGTTCAATCATTTCTTAACGTGAAATTACAGATTTTTCAAATTACCATATAAAACTGCAAAAAAATTACACTTGTGACCACAGAAGAGGTAGCATACACTATCAATTTGATTTTAAAAGCCATATATCTTTTATACTACCTGTCATTTTTATAATGCCTTTTACAAATTTAATCAATACATTTTAACATTCTATATACTTTAAGTGCAATATACAATAAATATTCAAGTTTCATCTTAAACATGCTTTAGCCTTTAAATTGTTAAAACTGCAGTGCCCTTTCAATCTACTTACATAATGTCATAAAATATACATTTCAAGGTAAATGAAGTCAGCTACTTCAATTTAGTCCCTCAAACTGGTAGTAAATGAGAGGCTAACAGTATGGTGTCAAACCCATTATTGAGTAAATTTAGCACCTTGGACAGCTCTGTAAAATCTTTATTGCCTTCCTGACCTGCTCGTCATGTTCTGTCTGTGTGTTCAGTGGCTCTCAGCTCTGATTGAAAGGCAATATATTAGATCCCCAACACAAACACGCTTGGGGGCTAGTTCACTGGGAACGAAATGACATGGAGGTGAGAGCAATTTTCTGGTCACCGAAATCCAAGCACCTTGCAGGTTGTTGCACTAACTCACGGAGGACCCAGAAATATCCTTTCTCCCCATCTGCAGAAATAACTAGCCATTGTCAGCGCTGTGGCAAATGTGAGTTTTCCTCGCACCTCAAAGTCAGCACACTGTAGTTAAGGGCATCTTAAATCGGGAGCGATATCGTTTAAGAGGATAGCTTCCAGGAGAAGAAGGCCAAGTTCACTCTCGTTTCAAGAGCACTGGCCGCTAGCAAGGCTGCGGTGATGACGCACCTGCGGTGCTGTGCTGAAGCAAAACAGGTTCCACTGTCATAGATCAAAAAGGGAAACATGGGTGGAGGTCAAAGAAGGCTGCAATTTGAAGAGACAAGATTCGTGTGCCTCACTCTACGGGAGCAAGTGGTGACCAGCTCCTGGTACCAGAATGCCTAGTTAACCATATTATGAAAGCTTTATTACCAATAACATAGAAGACAAAACCATATCCTATACACCAAAGGATGGAACTTTGCAGGTTTACCAAGCTTCAAAGATTTTTGAGTTAATTTTGAATTTCCATCTTCCGTCGTTCTGTGAAATTTATGAAGATGAGGAGAATTATTCTAAATTCTTGACTATAGTGTTGCAGGAGTACACTTCACAAGTGTAATGTTTTTCTGCACCTTACTGTGTTTTTGACAAATAAGAGACTTGCACTGGCATAGACATTTGTTTAAGGAAATAAATGAACATAGACTCAAAGAAGTCAAATCTTAGCAAATAAACTAACTTGATCCTGTTTTGTTTTAATCTTCCCTAAGAGCCAGATAAAGCCATGAGGTTTTAGTGAAAGGAGCCCATGCTGAATTTGATCTGAGGATAGGGTTTAGTGCACCCACATCATAGTAAATTATTAACTTCTGTGGTCAGACAATACTGCAAACAAAAAGTGGTAAATTATCTTGTAGGCTACATTAGGAAGTAAAGAAATGACTTCAGATACATTGGTTCAAACCCACTTGGTTATATAATGCCTTTCACTATCTACATGAAAAGCAACTGAATTGTTTTACAAGGGGGTCTGGCAGCATAAGGCAAGCATAAATGTTTATTGAGAACTGAAAACCCCTCTATCTCATTTTTGAATTTAGGACATTATATATGTCATACGTAGTTACCGCAATATGACAACTGTTTCATCTTATATTATAGAGAATATAAAATTGAAAAATGCTAATATGTATCTAAAAGCTTGTCATTTCAAGAGTTGTTCAAGGATTTTTGAAGAGGCTATGGTGACAGCAAAATGAATGCAATTATATCCCTATTTTCTGATCAGTGTCTGCAGTCTATGAAAATTGAACAGCACTGCTGTTCTATGCAGAACTTTATTGTGTAAAATATTTAAAGTGAAACTTTTGTTGGAAACTTTCCCAACAGCAAAAAATAGTAAACAAATCTCCCTGCAAATCACCTCTGATAATCATAACCACCCATGGGTTTGATTCTCCACTAAACTTTCATTTGTACATGCATGAAGCTTAATTTTGCCTTCCTTTGCACATCCAGATATAAACAACTCTTCAGATTATTAGGCTGAAAGAAGAAGGGAGAATGATTTCTTTTTGATAGAATGAAAAAAGTTACCAGCCCATGCATTTTTGTAGCATACCCCATGTTATTAGAACTGTGGAAGGTAATTGTGGAGGCAGTCCAACTAAATGAATAGAGGGAGATAGTTCAGTTCTTCTACCTGGATAAGCAGCAAAGAGTTTGTCTAGGATGAGAAAAGGGAGCAAATGGGGAAAATGACAAACAATACTGAAATTGTGAAAAACTGTTATAAAAGAAACAGGTGCTGCAAGTCATGAAAATTGATGTGGGAGGGACTTGTGAGGACAGAACTCTTAGGTAAGAACCGTAGTGTATTTTCTCAGTATGTGAGTTCCTGTAGCATCTCCTGATATCATGACTCTGCCATACCAGAAAGATAAACAAAAGAAGTTTAATGCTACATGCTTCTAGTAGCTCAAGATTGATTGGAAATTCCTTGAAAATGACCTGTCTGGTAAGGTCATGGTTCTTGGAATAAGCAATTAAGTGCAAAATAAACACATTTTACGGATTCATAACATGCACTGAATGGCATCGATTGTAGTAATCTAGTAAATGACCTCGGAATTGTATTCAGCAATAAACATATGAGTGCTTTATCATGCCTATAGCAGACTATTGAGTGATGTATTTTATCTTGCAGTACCAATGATGCTCACCTTTTGACTCAATTAAGTCTGTATGTGAACAAGGATAAATTGGTGATTTAGCTCCATTCTAGGGATTCTCCAAGCTGCTGCTTTTATAGCTGAGCTTTGCCATAGTATGGCCAGAAAAACTGGAACACGATCATGTGAAGAGATAATGACAACCTGCCTTCACTCAGAGGACTGTGTCTATTTTTCTCTTGACAGGAAGTGATACTCAAAAGGGCTGCAGATCTGGTGGAAGCCCTGTACGGGATGCCCCACAACAACCAGGTGAGCATCTGGCTCTCTTGGCTCTGTGTACTTCCTCACTCAATGCAAGATCTCAGACTTCTTATTCTATGAGAAAGCATAAAAAACATAAAAGCCATGTGCATGAGTTAAGAGCATAAGTAATTCAGATATGGCATGTTGCAGGGCTATTCAATCCTTCCCTCTTTTGTAAATCTTTTATTGCCTTTTCCATTGAATCATTTTCCTTTACCAGAAAAAGTACTCTACTTAAAACTAGTCTCTACTGGGAATGTACTTCATAATTGAAAAAGAGAGTTACTGGTGCTTTATTTTACTTCTCCTAGGTTTCCAAGCAAATTTAGAAGAGAGGGGTTTAATTTCTTCTCCTAAAAAAGTATAATGAGGCCTGAATATTATTGTCTGCTTCTGTCTCGTGCAGTCGAGCAACTCCATGTATAGAACTCCACTTGCTCAGGAAACTATGACAAAGCCTTCGCTCTTTTTTCACGTCTCCTGAGTTCAGGACACACACAGGTGTATTAATACTCAGGATCCTAGGTCAAGGGAACATGAGTTGCCGTATCTCTCTCTCTGTTTCTCTCTCTTCCCCTGGCCCTTCTCTCTCTCCCTCCTTCTCCTTCTCCTTCCCTTCCTCCTCTTCCCTGTCCCTGCCTCTCCTTTTCCTTCTCTTCTCTCATTCAATAACTTCCTGTGTGTTATTTGTGGAGAAAGAAAACCCCATGCTACTGCGATGTACTAACTACAGTGGACTTTGAAAGTCAGACAAACAGTGTTATGAATCTCAGCGCTGTCCTTAAATAACGAGTGTTCTAAAATAAGTTCTTTGGGGCTGGGGATTTAGCTCAGCGGCAAAAGCGCCTGCCTGGCAAGCGCAAGGTCATGAGTTCGGTTCCTGGTACCGGAGAAAAACCAAAAAAATAAATAAATAAATAAATAAAATAAAATAAAATAAAATAAAATAAAATAAGTTCTTTGCCTTTCTGAGCTATCAGTGTCGCCATTCATGCTATGGCACAACAATGAGACTAACTTCACAGGTTTGTCTGCAGAGATACAGACATGAACACAGTGAGCCACAGAAAGCCTGAGCACAGTACCTGGTGTATAGTAAGCACCTGAAAAATGGTACTCTTGGAAGTAATCATTTGGCTGGAGATCGCTAAAGGGGCTATTCCTCTGATTTTTCAGGAAATTATTCTGAAGAGAGCGGCTGACATTGCAGAGGCCCTCTACAGCGTCCCGCGCAACCACAACCAGCTCCCGGCCCTCGCCAACACCTCGGTCCATGCAGGGATGATGGGTGTGAACTCGTTCAGCGGACAGCTGGCCGTGAATGTCTCAGAGGCATCACAAGCCACCAACCAGGGTCAGGAGCGTACTCTTTTCTTTCTTTCCCCGTTTTCCTGACACATCCCAACCTCATGCTCCACCTTGACATAAAACAAATTTTTTATTTAAAAAATGTTTTTCTTCCCAAAAAGATTTCTAGCTTGCACGTATCAGGTATTATTATAGGACTTTGTTTCCAGTTTTCATGTCTGGAGATTGGGTATGGGGGCTAGAAAGGACGTGTGCATTTCACCTTCTCTACATTTGACTTTTCACCATAAACCATGTGTGACAGATCTCAAAAAGGGCTGGAATTAAAGTTCTGAGGGCCCGTAGGACATCACTCTTGCCAGGGGAATAGGAACCTGTTAATTCGAGGGTAGGTCTCTTAGATTGGGATTTATTTCTGCTCCAAAATGATAATTTATAGGCCATGCCTTGCCACTTCTCATGCCCCTGCTAAGTATTTACGATCTCTTAAGAAATGTGTCTCTGCTCGCTTCCCATTTTAATCACAGAGCTAGCACCACCAACCATGCGCATGAATCACCCAATCCCTTCCCTCTGGATCGGAGGTAAGGGGCGGCGAGACACAGTCCTTCCTTTGCTCGAGTCTTCCAGGATTGCCCCCATGGGGGCGCTACCCTCACCCTTGGTTTCATCCCCACCCCCAGGTTTCACCCGCAACTCAAGCAGCGTGTCACCGCATGGGTACGTGCCGAGCTCCACCCCCCAGCAGGCCAACTATAACTCTGTCACCACAAGCATGAACGGGTACGGCTCTGCTGCCATGTCCAATTTGGGCGGCTCCCCAACTTTCCTCAACGGCTCAGCTGCCAACTCACCCTATGCCAGTAAGTAGACGTGTGTTCTGTGTCCTTCCCATTTTCCCTGGGAGAGCTGGTCACGGTGCATGCTGTGGGGCTGACCCGCAGGGCTCCTCTGTCTGAGGGCCCTCATTCTGCAGGGCGCTGCCCCTGTCATGCTGCTAAGGTGGCAGCGACCTCTGAGCTCCCAGCTTCCCTCATAGGGCAGTGTTATCCCAACAGTCAGAGCTTTGCTGGAACCAGGAGCAGGCCCAGGATATCATGCCAAGCACCATGTTTAGAGTTGGATGGAAATAGGACTGATGCCTGCTTCTACCACTTACTAACTGGAAGCCCAGGCAATTTTGTCTCTTCCCCAAGCCTCAGTTTTCTCACCTGTGCAATAGGGAGGAAACTAACATCCCCCCACCACCCAGTGCTGTGAGACAGGGTATGATAACGCTCACTGCAAGTTTGTTCTGGGGCCTGGCACATGCGAAACAAGTTCAGAAACCTAAGTCATAATCACAGTGATCTGAAGATAATAAATTGTGGTGCTACAGTGTGACAGCAGTCTAAAACTTACAATCTCCCCTCAAGGAATTTGATTTATTTTTTAATGCTTGGATTTTTCTTTTTTGTGTTTAGAGTGTTCTCTAAAATTTTTTTTTTATTCTGTTTTTTTCCAAAACTTTGGCAAGATGGAACACACACAACAAATATACTTTGGTGCCTTATCCTTGCATTAAAGAAGCTTGGCTAAAAGGGTGTGGTCAGATACATTTAGACTGTATCTAAGGAAGTTCAGCAAACTGGCATTTTTATGTATGAAATGCATCTCTCTATGAAATGTTGTGAGTTGTATTCTCACGGTCTTTTAATTTTCCTTTGAGAACATTTACATATGTAACCAAGTTCATCTTGGATGTAGTGAGGGACTCTACTGATAAGTAAAATGTGGTCAAATTCATAGACATTTGTAGAAAATCAGAAGAATGTTGTTTAGAGAAATAATATGCATGATTTTTAAAAACTAACCTGAGCTAAAAATATTTTAAAAATGAAATTGTCTTCCATATGCAAATGTGAGGTGTGCTAATCTTTTCAAAGAGGGAATGTCAACTTTGGCTTTTAAGAGTTACTCCTGAAAGCATACATAGAGCCGTTTACTTTGTGGATGCATTCTCTGCTCAGGGTGTGCTAAGTTTTATTTTTCTACTTTAATTTGTTTGTAACCAGTAGATTGTTGAACAACTGAAATGCCCCAAATAATCTACATATATCATTTTCTAACTGCTCGAGAGTCAATGTTTAGGGTCAGTTTCACATTAGATCCTGATTTATTGAGAGATTGTTTCTCATAGATCTATCATGTCAGTGTTCTCCCATCTATTCAATCAGAAAATGTTTCAATCATGACCTGAAAATTAAAAGGTGGCATTCTTAATTAAATCAATAAACTAATTGCTATATGGTAGCAATTCAATTTAGGGGCTTGGATTGGTTCCCTTTTCAAGCCTGTGCAGATACCCGGTGACTTTAGCCTGAGATTGCATCTGTCGGGCTGTGAAACTTCGAACATTTAATTTCCATTAATTGATTTCCTCAGCGCTCACAAATATAGTATTAAATTCTCAAATAGGCTCTCAGATGGGACAGTTTTATCTGCATAAATGCAAATAAAACAATAAACACAAAGCCCAGCTGATTTGAATTTTTGCCTCTGTAATGTTTAATTATTCATAAACCATTCATGTTGAAAAATTCCAACAGAATAAAAAATAGAATAAGACATTCTACTGGTGAACACACTTTCTGGTATGGTGGCTGATAACTAATAATGTTATAACAAATGGAGCTGCTTGACTATATTTCACCCCTTTCTCTGCTAACCACCCCCCCAATCTCCCCACCTCTAAATACACATAATGATCACATTTGCCAACGAGATTAATTGCCTTCCTCAGCGAACCAGCAGGATTTCAAGTCTGCGAATATTTAAAAATCAAACCTCCAGTGCAGGAGTTTTGCAATTTAAATGGGTGTTATTATTGAGCGTATTTTCACATTTACAAATCCTAAGAGATGTATAAAAATGCTGGCCTCATTAAAAGAAAAGTACAGTTTAGAAAATGTTTGCGAAAACTCTGAGGATGTCAGCTCTGTGTTCTGCTCCATAAAGCATTCAGTGTTTCGGTTGGGTAGAGCCTTGGGCTGAGGACAAGGGGTCATTTCCCTCATGGCAGGTGCTGCCTATGACCAATTTGATTCCCACTTCTCTAAATTTCCAGAGCCACTAGACCAAGGCTTAGGCTACCCAAATAGTTTATTGAACTCTGGTAGGCTCAAGGGAAGGGGACTGATAAGAAGGCATTGCACTTTTGCTTCCTGGCCTAGAAAACATAGGACAGTGGATCTGTGTTCTGCTCCATAATGTGTTCAGTAAGCGTGTTCCTTTGGGTACTGCCTTGGGCTGATTAGAAGGGATCATTTCCTCTGATGGAAAGTGCTCTGTCCAATGCCTAGTGTACTGCTACACTAGGAACTTAGCCCACAGTAAACACACCACTAGCTGATCACCAACAATGAAAGGGAATGTAATAGAAATGCACCTCCCCCTACCAGAATACTTCAGTTTGTTAGTTGCCCAGGTAACAGTTCCTGTTCCAGTTCCAGTTGCTCCTGTCTCTTAGAAACGGCTGGTCACTGTGATGCATAGCTGGTTACTATGACGCACATTGTATAAACCAATCTCAAATTGACAAGCTAGTCTGCCTCTGTGCTTCCTGCTTGCTTATCCCATATAAGCCCTAGACCACCAGAGATCAGGGCCTGAGATTCTGGAAATAATTCCTACCAGTGCCCCTTGATGTTAATAAATCTGCCTCCAAATCCTGGGTGTCGTTTTGGTGTTTCTGCTTGCCTTCGCAGGAGCACATACACGTTAAGTACCAAGTGATGAACATGGACAGGGCCTGAGAGTTTAGGGAAAGCTCCTGCCCAAGAATGCCCCAGCAAGTCGCCAAGAGAGGGTGGGATCTGAGCTTCGTAGTCTCTAGATGCCACAAGGGGCTCTGATTTTCCTCTTTTGTCTTTCTCAGTTGTGCCATCCAGCCCCACCATGGCCTCCTCTACAAGCCTCCCCTCCAACTGCAGCAGCTCTTCCGGCATCTTCTCCTTCTCACCAGCCAACATGGTCTCGGCCGTGAAACAGAAGAGTGCGTTCGCACCTGTCGTCAGACCCCAGACCTCCCCACCTCCAACCTGCACCAGCACCAATGGGAACAGCCTACAAGGTAAGCCCCAAGGCAACCAGCCTAGCCGGGTCCTGGGGACTTTGCCTCCCAGGGCCCGAAGCAGGTGCACCCTGTTGCTAAGGGGGTCAGCCGAGCCCTGCCCGCTTCTCTGTTCCTTTGTGTTCCCTCTCCTTGGTCCTACTCACCCCGGCTCTGCTGAAGGTGCTTGAGGAATTCTCTTTCCAAATCCAGCAGTTCTGCTCAGACCCAAGATTTGCTTTGACATCTGATTTACTTAGGTCATTGTTTCTCTTTGGTCCTGTCTCACTTCCTGCTGTCACCATTATCGGACTAGTCTTCTGTCAACTCTAGCAAGTTCTCCAGTGCAGGATCTCTCCTGGGACTGACCTTGTCCTGAAGCAAGTCACTTGGCCTCCCTTCCTGTCCCTGTGCCAGAGCAAACCTATGCAGGGCTGATAACTGACGGGCTGGGCTGCCGCCCAGTCAGACCCCAAAGTGAAGACATCGTACACCAAAGGCCAAAGATCTACTACCCTGAACCAGAAACCCTAAAACAGCACTAGCATGTTCTGATTAATAGTAAAATTGTTCAAGCTCTTTGCTAGACACAGAATATTGGAAGTAACAGAGTCATCAAGCCTTTGGGTGACCTTTTTGTTCTACCCTCTAAAAATGAAAGAAATCCACGCTTTAAAAGTGGTTCCACTGTTTCTCCCACTTTTCTCAGGTACTTGGCCTGGCACATGGGGTCAGCCTGCAGCCTGCACAACCTCCGCCATTCCCCTATAGCAGGCCTGCTGGAGCCACTCACAGCCCCCACCTTGGAGATGAGAAAACTAAAGGTTAGAGGGGGTGCCTGACTCCCAACAGCTGGCGTGTGGCAGAAGATAGCTTCAAAGTCGGGCTCAAAAATTCATCTCCTCTTTCCATCTCCCAAGCGCTTTATTACTCACATGGGGTAAAGAGGACACGTCCCAGATGCCCAAAGCAGCCAGCAGGGAAATAAGATCAATAAAATAATCAGCCATTGAACAGTGTCAGGTTCTGTGTTAAGCATGGAGCTAGCTTTATCTGATTTCATCCTCACAACTTCCTGATGAAGTCCGAAGGCTTTCAGGATCACCACCCTGCAAATGATGAAAGGAAGCTTGAGGCAAGTACCTGTCACAGACAGTGCCAGCCAACAGTGGAGAGGAATGTGCACCCCAACAGGGGCTGTGCCCTCATCCCCTGTCCTACACAGCTCCCCTTGCTGCCTCCCTCCCATGACTGGCAGGCCACACAGAGAGGTCAGCTGCGGAGGCCAGGAAAAGGTCAGGAGGGCAGTGATAGCTCTGGGGCTTCTTGGTCTGTTTCATGTGTGTAAACACATGTATGTTTACACACATGTACAGATGGTGCTGGATGCTTTATGCTGATGTAAGCACATGCTGATTCTCCCCAGGATTATATGAAGTCAACATTGTTCCCATTCTATAGAAGGGAAAGTTGAAACTGTTTGCTCAAGGTCACCCTGTAAATGATGGGGCCAAAATATCACCTAAACCATGTGACTTCAGAGCCTGGGCACTTTATCACTCTGCCTCTCTGCCTCCTGCAGGGCTTTTCAAAATATTCCTCAGAAACCTGCTGGCAAATCTGCCCGGCACAGCAAAGTCAGAGCACAGCATAGCATGCTGATGCCCTCATTGTAACATGCACAGGCCAATCCATCTTCTTCAAGGAAAGAGGGAAATAATTGGCTTGCAGAACTAGATCTCAAGCAATGTTATTTGTGGTAGGAAATGCCCGCCCCCACAAAGGGGAGCCACCCATTCGCGCCAGGAGGATTCTTTTCAGCTAAAAATAATGCTTTGTCACCCTCACTACACCTCCAGCTGGCACACGAGGGATAGAATGCTTAAGCACCCATGACTCGTAACTGTATTATGCAATAGTAATGCATACGGGAAGCAGAAATCTGCCATTCTTGAGCTGCCAGTCTCAATCCTGGCTAAACGTTGATTTGGCCTCAGGAACAAGATATAATGGGGTTTGTATTTAACAGCCGAAGGGTTGTCCCTGCTACAGGAAGTTGTATCACTACCCACAGTGAGGCCAAATGTCATCATGCCCCGTGGATCTGGGGGGGAGGGGCTGAGGACAGGGGCCGAGCCCAGGCTGTGGAGCCTCCTAGATTTCAGCAGATCTACTATTGGGAGGGGACGTGTACTTAAGTGGTGATGCAAAGGCTTCAGACACATATGAGAGTTGTGCTTTTGTCCCTCATGGCTTATCCAAACCAGTTCTAACTCAATTACAGATTCCAAATGTACAGAGACTTCCCCACCTCTCATTAGCAGCTGGGTCTCTGCTCCTGTGTTGTTCTTTCTAACATGAGGTACAGGGCCTGGAGAGCTTGGGGTCTGACCCCGAGACACACTTTGTGCTGAATTTGCTGTTGTGGTTGACCCGGCCCTTCTTGTCCAGTTGGACAGGCCTTGAGGAGATGCTCTGACTATTGTGCATGATCCAGAGAAAGAAAACAAGTATTTATTGTTTTTGCAATCCTGTCTTGTACAAACATCCTTACGTTTGAGGGTAGGCAGTCATGGAAGTATACCAATAGAAGGTAAAGCCAGATTAATGGAGACCTCTTCCTTCCTGCCTGCACTGCCCCAGCCCCTGCACTCACCAGATTGAACCCCCATGGGAGCTGCACAACCCGATCCATGTGCCGTTGCAGGCAGAGCTGGAAGGACTAACTCGGTCTTAGGGGAGGCAATACCGTTTTTCAGCTCTGGCTTGGGTCTTGGGGAAAAGTGACATTCTTGCAGTGAATTCCGCCTTACTCTGTCTTTAACTGTCTAGACACTACTTCTCCCATTCAAAGGGGACCTAGGTGGGTAAGGCTCACCGAAGCATTTTATTTCTTCTCCTCCTTTGCGGTAGTACAGTGGCACCTACTTCACTGGGACCCAACTAGTTCAGAGCTGTGATCGTTAAGGTAGGGCAAGTGATGAAGGAAGCGTTGGTTAAGCAAATTGACCATGTAAACAAGATTAGAGGTGACACACTTAGACCGTTTAAGTATTGTAAAGGCCTATTTACCTCCAACTACCACTCTGTTAATTGTACATCATTCTTCTTTGAAGTCTACTCCTTTAGGACCTCTTCACCAGCAGATTTTACTTCGCCTCCTCCTAACACATAGCACTGCAGGTACGCGTGGCACCCATGAGGGTGGTGTCCACACTGGCCTGGGACAGCTGGGGCCAGCCGAGCTCCTGAAGATCACGTGTGTCCTTCCCAACCACCCTTCAATGTGGACTGCTTATGATCCCCACTTTCTGGATGTGGAAACTGAGACGTAGAAATGACGTGTCCAGAGTTGCTTGGTTAGCAGAGAGAGAAGTCTGGCATGTAGACTCTGCACATGCACTGTCCTGTGCCTTGCCCCTGGCATTGTGCCAGGCTATATTCAGGCCAATGGGTTAGGCTCATGGGGACCACACTACCCCAGCTTTGAACTCTTTCCCCATATGAGGAAAGATGGGACCCCAAAGTCAGCAAAGCAGATCCATCAGGAGAGGCTGAGCACCCAGCCGTGGATACCCTGAAGAGGGAAAGGTTAAGGAGAATTCAGAGCAGCTTTGTGGTAGAAGCTGCCTTGAAACTATCTCAGATAAAGGACAAACAGGATTCCAGCACCGGAAGATGAGGGAGAGGGTCATTTTAAGCAGAAGGGCTAAAAACAAGCCAAGCCAAGAAGCAGAGGCAGGCAAGTCTTGGATAACATGCAGTAACCAGTATGTGGCTCAGCAACCATAGTGCAGATGCCAAGAAACAAGGATAAGGGTGGAAAATGCACCCAAGTTCCACTCCTCCTGGTGTATTTGGTAACTTGCAAGTTCTACTGTGATTCCAACTGGCTGTGTCTCCCAGGTAGATAAGACCTTTGAAAACTTACGGTATGTCCAAGACATTATTTTAGGATGAAGTAACTCTTGGCTTAGTACTTTCAGAGCCTCACAGGTTGTTCTGTATTGTTTAGGGGATAACGACAAGAAAAAAAATCTTTTCAGTACAGATGCGGTTTACTTTGGATTTTATAATTTTTTAAAGATTTTTTACATTAGTCATTCACCTTATTAATAGTAATTGCATATATAAGGTACAATATGCTATTTCAGTATACATATATAATGCTTAATGAGCAGGTCAGAGTAACAGGCATACTTTTTACTCCCAATATTTATCATTTTTTTAAGGAATACTTAAAACCCTTTCTACTATGTATTTTGAAATATTCAATTAATTGTTGTCAGCCACCATCACCCTGCTTCTTGCTATGCAGCACTAGAAGTTGTTTTTTCCATCCACCCTCGTCTTCTCTCCATCCTCCCTCCCACCCTCTACCCTTCCCAAGCTCTGGACACTGCAGTTATATTTTCTACTTCTACGAAATCAACTTTTTAGCTTCATTTTTGCAAAGCTTTGTATTTGATGTGCATTGGTCTTCACATGTTGAAAAGGACAATGTAGGCAAATAAGTTTATCAAACTAAATGGAACTCAGTTGGCCCTCTAGATCCCTGAGTTGAGTACCTGCAGAGTCAACCAACACAGATATAAAATATCTGGAAGACATTATATTAAGCAAAATAAGCCAGGTACAGAGAGACAGATGCCTACATGCTTTGGGAAATGCAGCCGTACTTTGGATTGAAAGGTGAACATGTGGGGAACCTTCCTCCTATTCTTATATAGATGAAGGCATTGATACACCCCGACCCTAGACCCCGAGTGCATTGGTTTTTATAGGACAAAGACTTGAGTCACCAATTATGCTCAGCCTTCATCCAAAGAAACATCCTCTCCCCTCCTAAAGCCCTTACGGTGCTCAGAGTGTAGTTTCTACAAAAGAGGCTTCCTTCTTCGAGAGGCAGCCCCAAGAAAGCTGTCACATGCCCTGGAACACCACTAATATAATTCTCAATCTTAACCGTATCCTGGACAGTCTGAGCAATGAAACTACTGAACACAAAAGGCCAGGGTACAATGCATGGAAATGCAGTGGTACCTCAGTTCATGAACTTAATTCGTTGTACAATTTTCAAAAAGATGGCATGTTTGTATTTGTGTGGAAAAGATGGCCGTGGTCATGTTTGTCACCCAGTGCAGAGTTTGCAAACAAAAACAAAATTTTCCTGAACCAAATTGTTCACACACAAAAGCGTTCACAAAACTGAGGTACCCCTGTAGTATCCATTAGTGTTTCTTTTTCTCTCCACCTTCTTGAAGGTCAGACTGCCTACCTCTTCTTGAGCCTGCATATCATTCATTCTAGTACCACATCCTGTGAAAGTTTTTCTCCATGTTCATACTCAGTTTGCGTGAGATCTCACCCCACGTCTTACCCCATATCTGACTCACAATTCGTATACCTGTGGTGGTTTGTGGAAGAATATATTCCACCTTCTCATCCCAAGGTCTCTCAGCTCTGCCAAACATTTCCCTTTTGCCTTTGTTCTTATCGAAATTTTGAAATTGCAAATGGATTTCCTTTCAAACCAATGGTTTTTTGGGGTTTCTCCAGAGAATGTGATCACCCAGCTGCCGGAGAAAATGGCAGAGCTGCTGTAGTCTCGCGATGTCTTGGCACACAGTGATGACTGTGGTCTCCTCATGGGAATCTTCTAGGGTCCTGCAAGGGCAGCTCAGCACACGAGTGGCATCTTATAACATTCCAGGGCTCAGGCACCCGTCCTCCCCCACATAATGAATTTTCAGGTCAGCACAGATACAAGAAGAATGGGCACATCATGAAGTAGGATTTCCTTATTAAAGGCCTCTTTTGAGGCACATTGGCTGAAGGACCACTATGATCGGTCTTTTCTAAAATTTACTTTCCTGTTTTCTGAATGGACATTACAGATGGGATTTATTGTAATTTCCTGATACTATATAAATACTCAGAAAAATTCCTTTTGCAGAGGGGTTCCACAGCTCCCTCTAGATCCCCTGAAAAAGCTCTGGTGGCCAACCAGGAGGAGTTGGGAGAGGGGGCTGGGCTGAATCCACCCCAAGGGTTCTTCCGATGTACTGTATATGTTTGCTCTGAATATCGATTATTTGCTAACATGGATAAACTGGGCTATTTCCATCTTTTCAAAAAAGTACATCTTTATATTTCTCTTACAGTAATCCAGAAGCTCTGGTGGCGATGAGCAGCAATCCTAGACAGCAATGTTTAGGGGAAGCTGAGATGCGTACCCCTCTGCCGCACTTGGCAGCATTCCTTTCGTCCCTATCCCGGGTGCTTTGCTTGCTTAAATGCCCAGCCTGGGCTCTTCAGTTGCTGGAGTTTGCAATCCTGTTTTCCACGTTAAGCAGTGCCATTAGCTACAGACTAGCTATCTGTTTCCTTTGCTCTAGAACTTTTATTGTGTCCCTAAGTGGTTGCTTAATCAAATCTAACATACTATTCAGGTACCAACATACTGTTAGAACTTAAAAAAAAAAATTCTGGCCCTCCAAATGGAATGCTTTCATGGCCCAGATGATAAATGATGGCTAAACCCATGCACCAAATTAGCAGGAACCTTGTCAGCCTTCTATTTGCTGTGAATCATATGGGCAAGGCCTGAGTTACCCAACGATCTGGCAGGGGGCTGCCCTTTAATGCAGGGCTCACAGAGTAATGTCAGCAGAAGACATGACTTGCTTCTGTGGCCACAGGTTTCCGGCTCCCTCTGTGTTGGGTGCCTGGAGCCCCTGGATCCTGGGTGAAAAGACCCTCAGGGAGGCAAAGCCACACTGGGGTGCCACACTGCAGGGACCTCAGTCCTCCTTGCCTTTGCAGCCATAGTGTCTTGAGTTCTCAAGTTAAGGCAAGGACTGTAATACTGAGCTCCCCATTTCAGGCAAATCTAGGGCTCCCTTGGATCTTAGAAGAACTGCATTTCCAACAGATCCCAAATCTTTGGGGGTTTAAACTGGGCAGATTTGGCCAAAGACAACTTCCTGTTTCTAAGAAAAAAAGGGGGGGGTGCTTATGAAGGCTTATGGAAAGGACTCCAGGAGCGTTTGGACTGCAAAAGGGCTCTTGCAAAACAGAATTTGGATGATTTACGTGAAAATGAATCAGAAACATGTGGATTGAATTTCCTTGCGAATATAGATGGGTTTAAAAATTAACGGAAAAAGTGTTTGGCAAAATACTTTTCGGTTTCTGTTTTAATTGAATCTAATGTCGGGTGGGGGATAGGGAAGCTGGAAGAATGTGGGGCCTCAGGGCTCAGAGTCCAACCTGGCCTCTCCGAGTCCGCAGCAGGGCGAGTGGTAGTGGGGTTCACTCCCCGAAAGGCACATTCTTCCTGGCAGGATGGAGGATAAATGAAGGTCACCTCCTAGACACAGTCATCGCTGGCATTAATTGAAGTTTAGAGTTGCCATTTAAAAGAAAGCAATGACTTTTTTTCTGTCTGTGCCTGAGAAGACACTAAGCCGTCGCTGGGAGCCAAGGATGGCTGCCTTTGGCTTCGAATGTACGCATCTCTGCTACTCTGATCTACCTACAATTGCCACACTGCTTTAACTCACTCCCCTTACTCTGTCAGGGGGAAGGTGCCTAGCTGACTGCAGAGAAAATAGAGCCCAGAGAAGTTACACAGTGAGCACAGGTCACCCTGCTAGCTGAGCAGTCAAAGTGGAGGGTTAAAAAGCCTAGCTGCCGACCTATCTCAGGTCCTGTCTAGGAGCTGAACCCAGGCCAAACACATGACACCTGTTACTTTATTTAAATCTCCAGTCACCTCTAATGCTGTGACCACCTGCATGTTCTTGCTGAGCAGGCTGAGATCTAAGGAGCTGCCTCAGGGGAATGTACTCAAAAGCAGAGGTGCAGAGGTGAACCCCTGGCCTATCCCAGTCAGTGCTGTCTAAATACTACCGAGAGGGCTCCCTGCTCCAGGCCTTTTGACAGAATTTTCAAACAGCCTTTTCTCATCCCAGGATCTCACCCCAGATTTCCTAGGCTGCAGTTTTCTATCAAACTTGGTCAGATCATTCTAGAAATCTCCAGTGAAACCGGGGTAGGGAAGATATTCTATGGTTTCATGCAAGTTTGTCTTCAGCTCTCACTCCAAGCTTTCTCCTAACTTTTATTCCCAACTTTTATTCCAGGGAACAATGCCTGCTGTCTCTGGCATTTCCTTTTCTAGTCTGGACTGAAACTACTTGGTTGCTCACTTTTCCTGCTAAAGTGAATTGCACAGGGAGGGGCATGGTTTTTTTTTGTTGTTGTTGTTGGAGATTACTGGCAGTTGTAATGAGCCAGTTCATTAATTTCTTGGATGTGAAAGGGAAGGAAAGAAGAGTGAGAAATTGAAAATATTCTCACTATTTTGCAAGGTTTGAGGCTGCAACTCTCCCAGCAGCATTCAAACTATGCAACTTTCTAATTATATTTTAAAATTGAGATCAGGTTTGGAGGGATATTTAGGGTATTCTATTCTATTAAAGACATGTACATGCTGATATAGTTTTTAATACAGCACGTATATTCTGTACCAAAAATTCATTCCCAAGAAGATGAGAACACATCTGTGGTTAATATTTAATCAACATAGTCATGCATGGGTCTTTTTTTTTCTTCTCAGCGAGCTGTTTCTATGCAAAAACATTGACTTCTTTTTCTCTTTCCATAGCGATATCTGGCATGATTGTTCCTCCCATGTGAAAGAATTGCCTTGAAGAATTTTATTAATGAAGAGGTTGGATTCTGCTACAAGAGTAATCTGATACAAGTCCCAGAGTGGAACTTTTAACTCAGGCCTTTTTAAGAGGAATCACAATAACTGCAGATTTTTAAACAAACAGAAATCACCGACTTTACACATACTGAAATTGGAAGGGATCTGCAAGTGCAGGGTGTTGTTTAAAGTTGTGCCTCCCAAGTACTGGGGGGGGATATATTTATTCTGTATTGATAAAAGCAAATCCACTTTTTCTTTCTCTTTTTTTTTTAAAGCTTAACTCTGCAATCATTTGTCTTTTATAAACCGTAAAGCTAGAACCCAAGGGACACTATAAATAAGACTCCATGTTTTAATTTATGATGTTTTTAAAGCTGTGTAAAGGGAGAATGAAGTGGTGATATTTACAAAAAAGTTAAAAAAGAAGAAAAAAAAGAAAAAAAAAAGCTTGTATGGGACAGAATAGGAATGCCAGTTAGATTTTTTAGAGAACTAAGGGTCGGCTTTTGCGCCTTAAAGCATATCAAATGGTAGATAGCTCAGACAGTGCATTTTCAATATCTAACTTAACATGCCATCCCTTAGCAGTGCAAGCTTATTTATCTCTTTTGTATTGTTGTCTTAAGTAACTGTGTAAATAAATGCAGCCTGGAACGTTAAAAAGTGATGTAAGTCATTACATTTTTCCCTTCTACTCAAAAAAAGAAATTCAGTGCCTCTAGACAGATTGTTAAAACTGCATATTTAAATCTGATGTCATTCTCTCTTTTACTTATGTCAACTTCTTCTGAAGCCAATAGCCTCTCAATAGCTTGGTGGCACATATGCTGTGTGAGAATCTCTTTGAGACTTCATGGAACAGGGTCCAGGCACAGAATTCCATACTGCCCTCCAGTTAGCAAGCCAAAATCTCACTTGTGCTTCACCACCCATAAGTTAGAAGTTTACTCATTCTAAAATTCAAAATGCTGACTTTATACCAATACTCCAAAATTCCCAAGAAAGCAACCTGGCAGGTATTTCGATTTTCCCATTCAAGATAGGGCCTCGATCAGTCCACCAACCTTTACATTATTTGTAACATAGTAGATTAAGACAACAGATTAAGTGCTTTGGAAGGAAGAGTGAAAGGAAACCGGGGATCAGGAGGAGAAGGCTGACACCTCCAAACAGAGTTTTCTGTTCTATGGGAATTTTTGCTCTCATTAACTGAGAAGTGTTCTTAAAAATAAGAATTAGTAGCAAAGATGCAGCAAAAGTCTTAGGATGCATTTGCCTGATTTTTTTCCCTTTGCTGTTGTGTTTTTGTATGTAGTTATAAATATTGTAGATTTTTTTGGTGATTTTTTTTTTGCCAAAGTCGTTGTTCTATTTATACATTTTAATGTCTTAAGACGGTTTTCCAATCTCACAAAAAAGATTTTACTGCATATTTTGCAAAAAAAAAAAAAAAAAAAAGCTCACTACCTTTAGCTTGCACATATTTGCAACGTTAATTACAAGGCTTTTGTTTTAATGGGGATTTTGTAAAATATCCATATAAATAATGTATTTATCTTTGGAATTTGTACATTGCTTTTCCCTCCTTCTTCCCACCCCTAGTTTATTTTATTGTGTATGTTTGCTATGTGAAAAGTGGGTATTTGTTTGGTCACCTACAGTTGTATTAGCTGTTTCAATGTGATTTTTAAACATTTCATTTATAGTTACTGTATTTTTAGTATTGTTTTAAACCATGCTTCAATTTTTTTTTATTTCCACCCAAAAGCCATTGTCTATTTTTGTATTATTTGTAAGTTAAGAAGTTTTTTCCAATATATGGCAAAAAATAGTAGCATATTATTCTTGTAGTATTTAGTTCTGTAGATTAAAAAAAAAATGTATCCTTTGCTTTGGAAGCTTACAAAAAACCTAATGCTGTTTTACCCTATTAATATGCATGGAATCTCTCCCTTTGGAGTGACGCATTTTGTGCATTAAATTCGGGGGAGAAACTTCATAGAAATCAATGAACATACTTTCTTTCTTAAGTCTGCTTGTATATTTCCTCTGTCTTTCACATAAATATAAACCAGCAGATTGGATGCCTTAACAATGCAAATCATATTCATTTCACTTGTACATTGTAACTGTGCGCCAGAACTGTCAGTCATCACTAACATTCTAAGAAAAAAGAAAAAGAAAAAAGAAAAAAAAAAAGAAATTGAAAAGCACAAAAGAACTGTTTTGTTACCTTAAGACAATGTAACTTTTTCTAGTAGAGCAAGAAATCATTTACAATAATGCTGCAACTGTGCATGCCCTCATATGGATTTTGCAATGGTTTCACTAGACTGTCAGGAGTGCGATTTTTATGGGTTGGGGCGGGTGGGGGAGGGGAGCGGAGGGCGGAGGGAGGGAGGGATGAAAGCTGATTTTTCATGGTGAGAAATAATGGTGAATAATAACAATAAACTGGAAAATGTAAGCAAGGCTTAGCATTGCTTCTCGGTACTCAGAAAGAGTATCTGAATTCGTGTGGTAAGTGCTGGCCTGAAGATGTGTACAATTTAAAGCCATATTTTGTCTAGTGAGCCCCATAACTGTTTGCAAAGGAACGAGTGGTCAAGCCGGGGCAGCGGCCGGCTCAGACCCTGACAAAAGATGCCACCAACCTGTTAGCCATGTGCCATGGTTAGAACTCTTCTTGAAAGTCCAAAGAGCCTTTAAAATGTGTATAATTTGTGTTTTGTTGCTTCTATTTCTATTGATCAGATGGAAAGATATTCTGGCCCTCTAACCCCCTTTCTTCTACACCGTAATTTCACAAGTTCCTTTAAAATTTGTCCCCCTAAATACAGAATATGGCTTTAAGAAGGAAGTGAAGTAGAGAATTAAATTGAGATTTCAGTTCTGGGGGAAGAATAGACTTTCTGGATGACTGGATTGCGTATCATGCCCTGGCCTCGTATTGTACTAGGATACAGCTGACCGAAGTCATCTCTAAATCTACTAACCTTTCACCTTCTTATCAAAACTTTTTGAATAGACACACACTGTACAGTTCAATTGTTAGAGAACCTAACTACTGTAGAGATTGTTATAATTTTTTTTTTTTTTTGCAAAAATTCAAGCTGTAAAAACTTTTCAACTTTCACGATATTTAATTAAAGTTACTTCCTGTCTGTGATGGCAGCTCCTAGTTGCGTATTCATTTCTCCATTTCAGGTGAGCCAAAGCCCAATGTCATCAACAGGTCTGTGTTTGCAATTGCTCGGACCAGTGTTGACACCTGAGAAAAAAGATTTAAGAGAGTGCTGGGGCACCCACTTGCTTGCTCTGTAGGTCCTTGGGGATTTGCTCATCTGCCATGCAAATTCAACACACGCAGCGTGTTGCTGCCCTCTGCTGGCCCCAGCCGAATGTACACGTACCTGTGCTGGCCCAGGGAAGAGCCAGGAGCCCCAACAATTCCATCAAACAGTGAGATTCCCCCCTGCAGCGATTAAACTGTGAACCCAGGAGATGGTCATTCTAGAAAACTATCCTCTGCGCTACCAGTCTGAGCCTAGCTCTTCACATACAGCTGCTAATTAATCCCACTGAGCCTTCCGGTCAATTAATTATGTGCCCTGGCTCACTGATGAGACATGTGTGAACTCAGAACCTTCTATGACTTGTATTTTTAAATCTCCTGTGGATAAAATACTTTTCCTGTTGGACAAAAAACATTTATCTAGAGTCCAATATTCCACAAATACCCAGTAAGTATATACTCTTGCAAAGTTGTTTCATTTTAGGTTCCATCAAAAAAATTGCACATAATATTCTTTTTCTACTTTTGCAATTATTGGACATGATAAGGTTAATGATGCCTGTAAAATGCCTCAAAAGCTCAGCAAATAGGGCCTAGACCAACAGAAGCTTGACAGCCAAAAGTAATAGATGTCACATGGCCATCACCCACACAATCATTTATGACACGCATTGCTGATATGATATAATTTGGATGTGGAATATGATCCTATTTGAGGTCATGGAAAAGTATAATGTATAAGTTATAAGTAAAGAAATTGTCATTCTCTTAAAGAGGGAACCCAGGCTGATTAGCTTGGTCATCAGTATGTGCTTTTGAAATTCTGCATTACACACAGAAAATAAAAATTGAGTGAATGGCTCCTGTCTGCAGGTTGTTCACTCTCGCAGGCAAGACAAACACATTCAAATCATGCTAGACTAGAGTGGTTAGACAGGCAGACACAGGATGCTACAGTCCTCTACAGAATAAAACCGTCACGTACCCTCTGACATGCTAGCTTCGGCCTTGCTGAAGCCCTACCTCTTGTCAGTGCTCGTTCATGCACTCGTTGGTTCATTCACGCATTTATCCACATAAACCTCAAGTGTTCGCTGTCCCTCTGGCACCAGATGAGACACAATGGACTGACATTGTTCCCACTCTTTTGGTGCTTGTATCTGAGTAAGGCAAATGGACATTAAGCAGCCACACATGCACCTTTAACCAACTAATGGTGGCAATGGAGAAAAAGTCTGGAATCAGAGAGCGTACTACAGTGGTATCTGATTTAATCTCAAGGGCTGGGGAAAGCTCTCAGAATGTGGCCACTGAGATGAGATGCGAAGGAGGAGTGGGGCACTGGGAAAGTAAAATCAGGTCCTTGTGGAAAAATCCTCTCTCCTCTGCAGCACTCACATTCAGTGTACAATGCATAGGTCAATTTTTAAAAATCTCCTTGGCCTGCAGAAAGCTCCTCATGAATGAATTCATTTTGTGTAAAATTTCTGAGATGTAAACTTTTCCTAACACACCATGCTCCAGGGCGTGAGGGCAGGTGCCAGGACCACGGTGTGGTGTGGATGAGGGGCATTTAATACAAGGACCATGTAAGTGTAGCATAGAAGCCTGCGATGAGACTGTGAGGCTTGGGAAGTTCACTTCAGAGCGTGCACCGAGCACCTCCCACACGCATGGCACTGTCCACTCACAGGCCCATGTTTGTCTGCTGGGGTGTTGGTGATTAAAAAAGAGGGGTGTGCTGAGGGGTGCAACAGCCAGAGAGAGGTGGGCCTGGCAGGCTCTATTTAAAGGGAGCATCCTGCTTGTTCCGGATAATTACTCCCACATTGGAATATGGACCCAATGATATCTGTCTTTCACTTTTTAGGAATTTGAGATGTTATTGGATTGGGGGTGTGTTTTTTTTTTTTTAAATGGCACCTACTCAAAAAATGCTTTACAATACAGTATGGGGCAAAGTCCATGATCCCCTACTTTTAGATAGGGGATCTAAAAGCAAAATGAAGTCAAATCATTCTTCTTTTTTTCCAGTAATACCATATTTGTAAGCCAGGAGATACTCATTCTGATATTCTGGCCGAAAAACAAGTTATTAAAGACAATGTCTATGTAGCCATCATGGTAAGTTCTGTTCCTGAAGATAAAGGAATGCTGCAAAGAAGGGGATGCTGAAGCAGCGCTCTGCAAGATGCACAGGAGTTCTCCAAACATGAAGGAAGGGGCCGGGGATACAGCTCAGTGGCACAAGTGCCTGCTTGGCAAGTGCAAGGTCCTGAGTTCGATTCCCGGTACCGAAAAACAAACAAACCAAACATGAAAGAAGGTGTGGTCAGTATTCTGGGAACTACCAATAGTTCCAGAAATATGGGAAAGTAAAATCAGGTCCTTGTGGAAAAATCCTCTCTCCTCTGCAGCACTCACATGCAGTGTACAATGCATAGATCAATTTTTAAAAATCTCCTTGGCCTGCAGAAATCTCCTCATGAATGAATTCATTTTGTGTAAAATTTCTGAGATGTAAACTTTTCCTAACACACCATGCTCCAAATCATTCACACCCTCAAGAATTTTGGCATTGAAATAACTATCTCCTCTTCTTCTAGCACCATTTATTTCTTACTATTATATTCTGATCAGCCTACAAATCTGGTCCTACTGGAAAAAAGAGAAATGATTTGACTTCACTTTGCTTTTCATCTACCCACGGTCCTGCTCCCTCTCTAGCAAACTCTAAAGAGTTGTCTCTTCTTCTTTTATATTCTCTCATCCCTATCACAATGGATGTTTATTGTCATGGTGAATAGTGGGAACTTTACATGTTGGAAACAAGGCATCTCAACGTGTATATTAGAGGTGTCATCTTGGTAGCTACAAAAATGAATTGGAGGGGACAGAGAGGAAGTAACGGCAACTAAGGGGCCCATGGAGTGGTCCAGGCAAGAAATGAACAGCTTGGACTAGGACAATAAGCAGGAGAAAACAGGTTGGACTAAGATTACATAGGAGATAGAACCATCAAAACTGGATGACTGATACAATGTGGGGATGGAGGGAAAAGATAAAGTCAAGATAATGCTCGTTTGTTTTGTTTTTTGGTACTGAGGATGGGACACAGTGTCTCATGTACGGCTGGCCAGGGCTTTACCACTGAGTTCAATGCACAATGCTCAGTTCTCTGATGAGCATAACTGCTGTTTAAGAAAGGTTTGATTTCTCTGACTTTTTCCCTGCTACAGAAGCAATCATGAAATTCCTACCCATGTTCCCTTTGCTTTCCCTTCTTGTTCCAAATATGATCCTCTTCTCCAGAGGCTTCTATATTTATGTTAGGAATGAAATTCAGTTTCCAGAACTGGAAATATTTTGTTAGTTGTTTTTTTTTTTTTTTTAACTGAAGCATCAAGCAGTTTTATTTCTTTTCTCTGGAGAGTTATACTACAGTGGGACTGATTTTTTATCTACTTAGCATACATTTTCCCCACTGATTGTAGAATTTTCACATTTTATATCAAGAACAAAAGTTCTGAACCCTGAATTAACCACGGTTCTGGTAATTGGCCCCTCTGCAGGAAATATCTTGCCAGGAGTCATCTGGTAAGGACAATTCAGTATTTTACAAAGATGGTGATGAAATGTCAATAAAAAGACCTATCGGAGGTGACTCACTCAAGAACACAGATGTGGATTAGATTTCTCCAGGAAACCAAGGAGAAATAAATGAGAACCAGGCAAAGCCATGGCCTTCTCTAAAGCATTTATTTTACTGAACATATTCTTACTGAAGATCTCCTTTGTAAAATCAGGCACAAAGCTAAGGGCTGGGAATATGATCATGTCTTAAACTGACCCGCTTCCTTCTTTCATGACTGCCTTAGGAAGACAGAGACATGACTCAAACAGTTGCAGAGACATAATTACAGAGTGACAAATGTTACTATAACCCTAATATATCGGAGTGAGCAAGTAGCTTTAAATCTGCATAGAAGCAAGCCTAGGTCAAAAGCCAAAATCAATTAAACAGCAATCCAATTCCTTATTTATATCCTTCAAAGGGCATTGAAAAGAATCTAAGGTCCACAGCAATACCTATTAAAATTATCTTCCTTCTGTTATTTTTTCCCTCACTGCATGCCTACCTCAGACATTACTTTCCTCAAGCCATCTGACCAAAAGCTCCCTTCTCTACTCTGAATTTGCATGGTTTTCTTTTTACCTTCTTTCTCCCTCCACCTCTACCTCTTTCATTACTTTGTTTTCTGCTAAATCTCTTTCATCAAGAAAATCTTTCCTCTCTAGCAGAGTTGGAGAAAAGGAAGACACTGTTGGCCAAATGTGCTTCCCTCTGGCAGGAAGGAAGAGGCTATAAATATTCCCCCTTTCACAATCTTTGACCTGTTTTATTTCTGACAGACAGGAATAGGGAGCCCTAAGCATGTACAGCAAGAAGGACTGATCTGGTCATGTGTGAGAGAAGACCCGAACGAGGTATGGTGAGTGAGCAAGGGGGAGCTGGGAATGGAGCAGCCTGGAGCTAAGTCACCGAGTCAGTGCTGCCCACAGCAGCGGGTGCCCTGCACACCCGAGTGTGAGAATGTACACTCGCTGTTGCTGTAAGCCACTGAGCTTTGCTGTGATTTGTTTCGTGACATTAACTACCAAGACTCAAAGAGAAACCTAGAAGTAGGCACAGTTGGAGGAAAAGCCTGAGAATTTTTATTTTAAAACTCAGTAGTCATGGCGGGGAAATAGCAATAGGAAGCTTAGGAAAATTATGATTTGGGTTGTGCAATGGAGAAACATTTAGTAAAAGTATTTCCAGTGTCACCTGGGAAGCCAGGCCTGTATCTAGTGAACTGGGAATGGGATGAGAATATTTGAAATGGAATGTTAAAAAGTCTGAACTGGCTGTACATAGCCACATCTGATAAAGTCCTGCACAAAAGACATGAGCTCAAAATGAGCTGTTGAGTTTGGAAACACAAGTGAGAGAGTAGGAAGAACTCAGAGAACCTGGGCGGTGCATATTGGAAAATGATGCTCTTTCTGACCTCTACCCTCCATACAATGAAATATTCCCCAAAGTAAAAATAAGAACAGGGCCATTAAGATAGACTTTTGGAGCACATTCCAAGTCAAGGAAGTGGCCATGAAAACCTTTGGTAAGACCTCTGAGAAGAGTGGTACGGCACCTCAAAGAACCTTCCAGCTGCATAAAGGGGCTCCTACAATGATCACACAGAAGTTGAGGTGGCCAAATTACAGATTGCAAGTCAAGAGACAGAGGCATTTTTGAAAAGAGGTGTGATGTGGCACTAGCAGATAGAATTTACTGGAGTTAAATACATAAAAAATCCACACAACTTTTGAAAGAGTTGTATTGGCAAGTATGTAGCCATCCTGGCTTAGAAAAGACTATGGCTGTTGGAGATGCAAAAAAGATGACTAAATTAAGCAGGAGAAAAGGTATTCAGTTGTCAAATAAGGCTAACCCTTTCCTTGATTGCTCAGAAGTTATAAAAGAGTAAAATAAAAATCCCCAAAAGGAAGATCCACAAGTTATAGAAAACGATTGTTTTAGATTCACTTTAATGTAGCAGAATTTTGCTTCACTCCTAATTCTAATATGCCCACTTTAAATATTTTCACTGTTGATAAGTTTGTTTATATGGAGAAAATAGTTAATTATTAGAGTCAATAAAAGAAATGATGGAGTAAAAATAGGTACCATCTAGTAAACCTCAATTATAAAGAATGAATTGCCAAGACTTAATGTTAGTAGCCTTTTAGGTTCCCCTATAGAAGTTCTCTGTCCACAGAGCTCTCTCAGAACTGAACTGATTTTTTATTTACTTAGTGAGCATTATGGAAGGTACTCAGAGAATCATAGTAAAAAACAGCCAGGAATGGTATTTACTTTTAAGTTTCCCTCTAGAAGGATAGGCAGACATAAGTAAGACATTCATGTGACTAAATACATTGTATTAAACTGTTCTTAGATTTTTGCAAGAGGGTAGGAAATCACCAGAGGACTGAGTTTGAGATTTGACTTTGTCTGGGTAATCAAGAATAGCCTCCCCAGAGAAAATTTGGTTTAAACTGAAATCAGGAGAATAAATAAGGTTAAGGAAAAACATGAACAAGAGAAGGAATATCAGGTGCAGAACTCCTGAAAAGATCAGTGTGACTAGGGTAAGGGAGAGAGGGATAAAAGATGAGGCCAGACAGAGGGGGACGTGGAGCCTTGGGTGAACCAGGGTGGATTTGGGTTTTTAGCTAAAGACTAAGAGGAAGCCATTGAAAAGTGGATTAAGAAATGTACTGACCATCTTGCAAGGTACTCAGACATTGATGACAAGTATCAGGGAGCACCTGGAAGAGAGTTCTTAAGCAGCTATCTGCCACCAAGGAATGCCACACACTGGAACATCATGAGGAGCTCTGTGCCTCATGACACCCTGGGTACCATGTGTCAACTTCTAACAGTTTGTTCACCTTTGCCTTCCCATGAAGCTCGTTATGTTTTAAACAATACCCATCAGGTCTTGTAAGGCTTGATATTTATTTTATTTCAACTATCACTCTTTTTTGTCAAGTGTAGTCTCAGGCACAGCAGGTGAACCTTAATGGTTTAAGGAATAAATAGAAAGCTGACGGTTCACACCCATTAGCTAATGGATTACTGAGCAAAGGGGACTATATTCCACCCCAGTGCACTTAGCTCCGCTTTGCTAGGAATTTTAAAGAGAACAAGTTAACACTCCATCTTACTTCATGGGCCCAGGGGAAGGGAAATCAAACAGATATGGCTCCTTTGATAGACAGGTGAATGAATGTGGCTATCATTATATGATCACACACCTTAGCATTTATTTATTACCGACTGCACAACACATCCTAGATATATATTGGAGACATCTGACCTGCCAGGTTGGTACATTGGTTGGCTATAACCTGGCAGACAGAAGGACCCTGATGGAAGAGTCACTCAGTTCTCTTGCTTTTCCTCACCCCATCTGCATCCCAATAATTCTGGGGGAAAATATGTAGGGAAAAGAAAGATATTTTAAACATATCTTCTAGGGGGAAGTGTGCCGACACTCTGTTATCTGGAATGCTCCACATCTTTGTAAATTAACCACCCCACATGTTGTGCTGAGACCTCCTTGCCACAGTCTTTAATCAGCTGTTTCAGATATATGTGTCTCATTAGCATCAGAGCAAGGCAATCACTTTTTTATCCTGAATCTCATGATTTTATTGGGCTATTAAGAGCTTGATTTGTGGGCAACGGGAAGAGAAAGAGAACTCATGGCATTGATCACATTTTCCAGGAGGTGGGAAAGTAGAGCCCAGACACACACAGAGAGGTGATGCTTCTGAGACTCAGCGCGATCACAAGCCAGCACTCAAATGCTCTGCCTCAGGGCTCTGGTTCATCCATCAACCCATGCAGGAATTGTGGCCCCACTTAACTTGGCTAAAGGCAGGTGGGGAGGAAGCAATTGAAAACAACTTGCTTTCACAGGCTGTTATCAACATGTTAAACCCGAACATAATGTTTCAGGTAAAGGAATGAAAAATCATCATAAAGAATCATGAAACTATTTCCTGCCAGGCACACAATGACAAAAATCAGTAGCTAATAATGAACTTCTTGATCTTTTCTTTGACCACCAAACCAAAGGATCACAGATCCTGGCCAGCAGAAAGTCTAACCTTAGAGATTATTCTTCTATGTCCCCACTTACAAGGCAAGAAGACAGAATCAGGCAGGAAAAGGATCTTGCCTATCATAATGCAACAAGAGCAGAGCTAGAGCTATTTCCAGTCCTAGCGCAAGAGCTGGTTGTTGCCAATTGACTTTTCTGGATCAGTAAAAACAGCCATTTGTAAAAGGGAGTTTTGAAGCTGAAGATTTGACTAAAAAGACAAATGTCTCCTTTTTATTGCTGCATTTTCACACCAAGCCCACATACTTTATTGTTTTTGAAATGGATTTAATGATACACCCAGTAACACCTGCTCAGACTTCCCTGCAAACATCAGGAGAAATTATCAGCAAATAGTCAAGTCCAGGCTCCTCCCCAGCACACACCCACCCACATATATGCGTTAATATGCTATTCTGTGAGCAGTCTTAAACTTTAAAGAGTACTATAGATTACAGAACAATTAACTTCAAATTTATTTGTTCCTCTTCTGCTTGTCCAGCAAGATGACCAGAAGCAGTTCCTCCCTCGGGCCACACTTAGCTGTGGCTCTAAACCTCCACTTAAGTCCATTTCATGGCATTTCTGAGCAGTTATTCTCTAGATGCTTTTTCATAAGAGAAAATATCTGCAAGTCACAATGCATGGAAATACAAGGTGAATAATAAAACAAGTAAAGGAAGCGTTAATATTTACTATGTGCTAGGTGTTTTGCATACATTAGATCATTTACACTTCTTAATGACGTCACAACAGGTCACCCACGAGGACCCGGAAGCTTGGTGAAGCTCTTTAATTTCCATGAGGCCACTGAGCTGTTAGGTGGGTCCAAAAATGCACAGGTCCCAAGGTTCACGTTTTTAATCACTGTGTTAATTCACAGACTACAACCAGCCACATAAGCGATGTAAAAGAGTGTTCGAAGGAGCCGCTTAGTAAGAAAGTACCAATCTCCGCACTACTGTGTACATTGTCCTCCTTGGTTTTGATAGAAATGTTATTTAAAGAGCCTCTAAGCAAAGGACTGGTTAAGTCAACAGGGCTATTGCAACTAATACTGAGGGGGTGGTGGTGGTGTAATAACAGCAATGCCCCCTTCTTTGTCTTCCAGCTTTGCTTGTGTGACTGGTTTTTCTACCATGGTCCAAGTGATGCATCTTTAAAAAGTCTGTAAGAGCATGCAAACCTAAGATAAGGGGATTTCTCTCAGGTGTTTGCGTCCTAACAACCCTCAGAGAAAATGAAGAGGATTCCAGGCGTTGACGAGAAGTTAGGGAAGGGAGCCATGAGTGAGCAAGGAGGGTTAGGAAGAACTGGACTTTTCAGGAAAGCAGGAGGAGGTGAGGTGGGAGGGAGGTGGTGAGGCGGAACATCCGGTATCTCAGAGGAAGCCTGTCCCGTGTTTCCAAGGGCAGGGCCTTGTCTGCTCCAAGACCTGTGGATTGAGAAGGGCAAAGGGAGAGCGGAGGGAATGGTGTATGAGTGGCCTCTCCAGAGTTTCTACACTCCAGTGAGGAATCTGTCATAGTGTCGCACCCTTGCCCACAGATGGCTCAGAAGCAGATAGGTTAATGGCCAGCTCTGATGGCATGAAATGGAAAGAGGGGAAGCTCAGCAGCAACGAGCATGCATTGCCACCCAGGACCACCCAGGCTATACCCATCTGCCTGGAAGATTGGAGAGCTGACTTCCCCAAAGTCTGGGAACCTTAGTGTCATCTGGAACTAAAATTCACCCCCGGGGAGGGGAGGATTGGGAAAACCCCAAACTGATAAAGATGAAATTTCTGCCTCACCCATGGAATCGGTTGTGAAACCAAAGCTACGCACGGAGAAAGAGAAAGGTCAGTTTGTGGTACCTCAGAGAGTGTGGACTTAGGGTTGTATCTGTCTTGTCCATTTCCTTAAGACCTCTGCTGATTCCTACATGCAGGCCAAATCCACTGGGCGCTGTAAGAGCCTCTGGGTGGGAATGAAAAACAGCTTCATCTCCCGTGTGCTTAGAGTTTCGCTGGGGGACAGGCTTCATGTAAATATACGCTAGAAAGTGCCATCTGCAGACATCTGAGCCGGCTTGCAGGCACCAGCAGACTGCAGTCAGGCCGCGCGGGGGGCTCCATCAGTGTGTGGGTGCACAGCTGCGCCTTCCATAAGCGGCTCCTCTCCATCCAATTTAAACTGAGTTTCAAGTTGATTTTGGAGAAAATGTATACAGTTTACTGGTTTAAAGCCTTTCTTTCATCCCAGAGGACAAGCAGGCGAGAGAAAGGGAGAGGGGAACCGCTAACATTACAGAGAGGAAAGGAAAGTAAGGCATCCCAGGAGGCAGCGAAGAATGAGACGGGAGATGCAAGGGCAGATGACAAATGTCAGACGCGTTTCATTACTCAGCTGGCTCTGCTTCCAGCGGCTCCCAACTTCTCTGAGAAACTGTCCTTTGGGGCCCAAACTTTCCCTGTTTAGTCCCAGCCCAAAGGTGAGCTGGTAGGAAGTTTGAACGAAATTGTTTCAGGCATCTTGGAGTTATGCATGCAGGCAATGAAATAACGTTGTTTCTGCTTTCCAAATAAATAGAAGAGTTTTTGGTCATGGAGAGCTCAGGAATGAGAGCTAAGAAATGGCTCAACCGCCAAACTGCAGGAGTCTTGCACCCTTGGTTAAAAAAAAAAAAAAAAAATCAGAGACTTGGGAGAAAATAGCCCAGATAAAAAAAGACTCTGGAGTTTGCGGGTGGGAAGAGTGGTAAGGCAGAGTCTGTTAACAAGGTGAATGCTTTTGAGTTTAATTACATAATTACCAAGGGATGGAAATCGCAGGCTATCCCTCAGACTTTGACTCTGTTCAACCACCAAAGAAAACAAAATTCCCTTTCCCAGGCCTCAGGTCTTATACTTTTCCACATTATCCCTCAGCCTAATTGTACGATTCCAAATAGACAAAGCTTTGCTCCCTTCCCTCCCTTCACCTTCCTCTCGGAGCAGAGTGGGTATTTTAACATAGTACCTTTAAACACAAACTAATGACAACCTCAGAATCCAGACACAGAGTAAGAGCAAAAGAAAATGCACAAAAAAATGTGTACAGCATGTGCAGAGGTTAAACAGACCCATGGCACATTTTCTGGCCAAAATTCTACTGCTGGCACTTCTTAAAAAACAATGACTATATCATAGGTCCAAGGAGGCAACATTTGCAGCAGGTTGTGTAGCTGTAGTGAATTTTTTTTCTGGTCTCAACCTATGGCTATGGACTTAGCAAGTATTAAATCTGAAAAATGGGCTCTTTGCTACCTGTTTCCTATCCCATGCCCATGTGGTATTGCCACTGACTTTAAAACATGCCTCATCCTTGTGTATGTAGCCCTACGGATGAGCTGTAGAACAGCAGAGAGGCAAGCGCATGTGCATACATGAGAGGTGTGCTGTAAACAACTCAATATCTTACTTGCCTGTGCAGAGCGTAACTCTGCCCTCGGAGGATGGAGGGTGCTTTCCTTCCCACCTCCTGCTTTTGATATGTAATGAGCTGGGGCCAAATCAGCCACTCCGTGTTTTCTACCTTGGAAGTCTTTGGGGATGCGTGCTTTGGCACCCAGGTGCCAGGGCCCCAAATTGGATGCCATTATGAAGCCCTCAAAGCTGAGCAATTTTGCAAAATTTAATGGGCTTTGGGGGACCATTTTATGGACTGATTTCCAGGAGCACAAAATATTCAAATTTGCTCAAGCCCTATTTGAAGGCACATCTGAAGGTGCACCCTACAACCTGTCTGTAGCAGTCTCTTTTGAATCGTGTCCTTGAAACAAAAAAAGGGGAAAAAAAGAAAGAAAGAAATGCAGCGCCCCGTGGGACTTTCTCAGCAGAGACTCTAAGTGCAGAGTGACTGCAAAGCCCTGCCGGGAGTCCTCCAGGCTGGAGGGAGGAAGTGGATGAGAGAGACCGGAGATGAGACGGGCCTTCAGCAGCCGTTGGGGAGGCAGTGGCGGGGGAGAAGAAACGGAGACACGCACTAAAAACAACAGAAACACAGGTGGAAACGGCCTTGTGGGAAATCAGGCTGTCAACAAACAAAGCTGAGGCTGAAACCAGTGCCTCACCAGCCTGGCTCCCGGGCAAGGAGATTGTTCTGTAAATAAATTAGCGGTGGCTTTGACGGCTTGGAAATTAATACTGACACCATGAAAGCAGCAAATGACTCCCTTTTATCAGGAGCAGAAGCACTACACTTCAGAAAGGGATCTTTTTGCCATTCCTCATTTTATTTTGTTTTGTTTTTCAGGGAAAGTAAATTAGAGCCACTTACATCAGGAGCTCAGGTTAAAGGAAGGGGAAGAAGAAAGAGAGAGAGAAAAATAGTTTCATTTCATGTACCAGTGGTTTAGAACTTCATTTAGAGCTAATCACACCCCCATCTTCCTCCGAGCCATTTCTGACAGCCACACAGCCTAGACTGCTAATCTGAAGGCACAGGCGCCCTGAGCATTGCTGGAAATACACCCGGAGGCTAGGGAGAGGGTCCTAAGGGTTCTGCCTGTGGTCAAGGAACTGCACTTACTAGAAAGGGAAATTAACTCCAGGTCAAGTTAACCAAGAACTCAATTATAAGACCTGCCCAGCGTGCACTTCTTCACAGGAGCCTGAACATTTCTTTCAAGACTCTTCCTTAGAACAATGGCTGTTTCCCCCCATTTAGAAGACAGGAATACCTCCTAATTTATTAGATGATATAAGTATCCTCATAAGCATGACCGAATTAGACAAAGCAAAGGCCCTGCAGTTGTAGTCATATTTATAATCTAGTGAGAAATCAAAAAATTTTTCTAGGGGCTGGGGATTTAGCTCAGCGGCAAAGCGCCTGCCTGGCAAGCGCAAGGTCGTGAGTTCGGTTCCCGGTGCCGGAGAAAAACCAAAAAAACAAAAACAAAAACAAAAAATTTTTCCACTAACTACTCTTCCACTCAAACAAAAATTAGCTAGAAATCATAAAGAATCACACACCTTTAGAAAAATCAGCACCTGTAGCTCTCTATCATCCAATATCCTATTAGTTACAACCCTCTCTTAATAATTTCTATACATCTATGGTAAAGTCAAAATTGATAGAAATAAGATGGACTTTGAAGTCTCATAAATTCTTGAAGCACATTGCCACCTATCAAAGGTGCAATTATTTGACCTAATTTTACAGGAAATTATGTTATCCCTTTATGGCATGGAAAAGCAGTAATCTATATGTAATAGTTATGGTCGCTTTAGCTAGAAATCTAGATTAGTGAGCATGACTCCAGCATCACCAGATATTAATGACTTCATTGCATATTAATCTTTCAGCTGCTGCAGAGACAAGCTTACTAGGATTCTTGCACTTCTTTCTTATAGCTGCAAACTCCCATGTAGACCACAGCAACAAAATAGAAGTCAAAAGGAAATTCAGCCCTTAGACACTCAGCAATAAAGAATTATAGTGGATATGGCAGGGAGCACTCCCAAGGCACCATTAGAAGTTGTTTCATAATAAGGAAAATAAAGGAGCTCCAGCTAGCTGCAGAGATCTCTCCAGCTTTAGGATGTGAGAAACACCAGTGTAGTAGCTGCTGCTGGACAGGCATGATGAAGGTGAAGCTCTGTCAAGGACATGGTGAGCCACAATAACACGGCAGAGAGACCCTGTGTGGCCTGAAGCCCACACTGCTCTTTCTAGATGAGGGCATCAAGGACGCACACTGGCATGGGTGTGGGTGCTGGAGGCTTCACGCGAAGGAGATCGATGCGCCTAATGAGCAACTCTGAACAGTTTGTCAAATAATCAGGTTTATAGACTGATGATTTCGATAGCCTTTAAAGACTTGCTTCTCCAATATTTTAGTTCCAGCAATTAGGAAAGTTGTCATACATGTCTGAACATTAGCATGCATATAAGTTCACTGCTTGGTAAACAAAACAAGTCTATAAAAATAGAAAAGGATGAAAATTAGAATAGAGCTACATTTATGAAATATATGTGTATGTATACATTTTTATATATCTTTATCTGAAAAGTTGAGTTTTCAAATTTGAATATCAGACAGAAGACACATTTAACCAAATTAATTGAACAAATCATTAGACTGAGAGATGATAGTAGCATAACAGACTAAACTGAAAAGAGGAAGAGAATTTCATAGTGTCATTTAAAACATACACAGCAATTAAAAATATCATTTCAAACATCAAAGGAGTTTTCATTCTAAAAATGAAGATGCCTCAGTGAACAGAACAATGTAGATTATTTTGAACTTTCAGCAGTTTTTGCCTAGTAGTCAGGTTGATCCTTCTAGCCCTGATTTAAAGGCATTTGACTGACTATTTTTGGCAATTTGGTAATCTGTCAAGTCGTTCAGTGTCTTGGTTACTTTTCTCTCGTTGCTGAGACAAAGTACCCAATGCCCAAAATGAAGGAAGGAAAGGTTTATTTGGCTCACAGTTTGTGGAGGTTTCAGTCCATACTTGGTTGGCTCCGAGGCAGAAGACAGCAAAGCAACAAGAACAAAGGGGGGAATGGCAGCCGAACAGCAATGCAGCCAGGGCAAAAGGGAGGAATCGCAGCAAGCAGCTTCTTTCCCTGCCTTACTTTGTAAACAGGCTATCCCCACCTAAGGGGTGTGTAGCTCTCACATAATCTTTGCCCTCCTCTTCCACAGGCTCAGGATGTATACAAAGTAAGCACCCTGGCTTCCTGCTGAGTCACTTAGCCAAACCTCTAGACTCCCCAAGTTGACACAATGTATCAACCATAACATTCAGTAACTCTACTTTTGGAAAACTGACTTCCAGTTTCCAGTGGACATGAAATACATCTGTGTACCAGGATAAACATAGAAGAATAGTAGAAGATGGTGGCTATCTATCATTCTTTTAATAGTGTGCAAGCAACAGAAAACTCTCCAGATTTTGAAGCCAATTGCACTATGAGGATTCAGACCATGCACACAAAGAATAGAACAAGTTTGAAGTTGCACTAAATTTAAAAGAAAAAGAATGCACACTTTGATACAACTTCTAATGCACATCTCAGTGGATCTGATGATACAAGTTTATTCTTTCATAATATGGGAACAACATTTTAAGCACAGATCTTCCAAGACTGTCTTTAAGCTTGATCTTCCAACACTTTAGGGAATGATCTTCCAAGTGCTTTTGGGTACAAAAGTCAAGAAATAGAATTAGCCCATTCAAAAAGACAATGGGCTATTCTTCCTTACTTTGTGTTCTCTGACAAGCTGGAGCATCTAGCCTACTGATCCCTTCCAAACATACCCACGATTCCGACCGCTCAATTAAGAAGATAATGAAGACTCTCAATTGCCTTTATGGTACCTTTGTGCAAGTTAGAAAATGACACCTCTTCCTCCAAAACATGTTATTTCCATGGGTCATAAAACAACTATAAGACACTGATTTTGTTTGCAGTGGATATTTCAGTGCCATATCCATACAAATTATTATACTAATCTTAGCAACCTATAATGTCTGTTCCTTGAACTGTGTTCTGTCACGTACATCCTTTTTTCTTTTTTCACGTACATCCTTGTGCAGTGCACATTCTAAAAGATTCCATGTGGTGCTACTGCTTCCAGGGGCAGAATATGTATTATGGGACACAACCATTGGAAGATGTTATAGTTTAGATTAAGAATGACCCTCAAAACTGTCATGTGCCCAGAAACGTGGCTTTTGGAGAGCGATTGGATCTTGGGGGCTAGAGTAGACTGTTAGGGGGTAGGGCCTATGTGGAGTTGAGTCGCTGGAGTCGCTAGATGGCCCTGTCTCCCTACCTGGCCCTTCCTTCTCCTTTCATCATCCTGGCCATTATGATTTAAATTCTTTTCCTCTGCTCAAACTCGTCCACCATGCCTTCCTGCCTTGGAGCCAGCCAACTATGCACTAAACCCTCTAAAACTGTGAGACAAAATAAACCCCTCTTCCTTTAAGATACAGGTGTTAGATATTGAGTTTCAGTGACAGGAAAGTGCCTAACACAGGAGATTAACTGTGAGAAAAACTGAGACTAACTTCATAAAAGAGAAGTCTGAGGTCAGAAGAAGGACTCTCAGGAGGATATGGATTAACTGTAATATTCTTCCCAGGGACTGCTCCCAGCTTGGTAGAGCTTAGACTTGCCTGATTTCCATTCAATCTTCTGGTATATTGTTCTTCTGGTTTTCTAATTCTATTAATATTTCAGTGTCTGTTTTGATTTCTGTTTTTCATGATCAAAGCTAGGTACTGCTACTCTTAAGTGAATGGCTATCCACAGTATCTAATATGTATATAATATGCATTCACTTGATTGCAGTAGATTACTGGCATTCACATATTTTAACACTTGGTTTAACAATGTTGTAGTTTTCCAAAATGTCCGATTCAGAATTACTAGTCATTTGACCAAGCAGAGATTTTGAGGTGGAGCTCAGTTCTACTCTGAAGGAACCACTCCATTACTTGGTGAGTGAGCTGAATGTTCTAATCATCACTCACAACTCAATCAGTGTTGTTCTCATTCCACGCATTTTATAATAATATTGTACATTTGGGGTGATTCAAATGGCATCTAGACTTAACTCTCTTGAATATCAAGAGCTTACTCTATATTCACTTTGGTTGCTAACAATATATTATTTTCAGTATCAAGCATTCATTGTGTTAGTGATACCTTCCCCTTGAGGAATCATGTCTTACATGTTTTTGTTTTTTTCAATACCTCATATCTCAACTTGGAGCACATGGGAACTTATTTTCAATAACAACTCACTGAGTTAAGAATTCACTCTATGACAATATTCTAAGTGCCTTATACTTAGCCCTTAGACATCTAGACATATGAGTGTATTAATAACAAAATATTTGCAGCAGACCACTTAAGTGAATTTTTTTACTGCAGCTGACCATGACATACAGGTGAGACAAAGAAGATCTGGATTTCTTCTGAGTGCTCCCCTATACCAATTTAGATAAAATGTATAGGTAGTGAGATTTAAGGATTCCACAAATTGCTATCTGCCAGAATACATCCTTATCATTTTGTATTTTAGATAAACACTGGGATAACTTAGTGAGATCCAAATAGGGGCAAATTTCTCGTGAGAAGTTATGAATCAGAGGACTCTATTTTCTTGTTCCATTAATGTTTTGAAAACAGCTAGTGAATATCTTATTGCATTCAATTATTAACAATGAGAAAATTGCACACATATATGGCTGATAATAGTTTGTACTATGTATAATATATAAGATATATATACACACATACATGGCTGATAATAATTTGTGCTATATAGGGTACAACCTGCAAATAAATAATTAGGCAGCTTGAATATGAATAAATGAAAGAAGACTAGTGGGGAGTTCTAAACTTTCCTAAACTTTAAATGATAGGAGGCAAATGTTGTCATCAAGAAAATATTGACACATCCAGTAAAACTTCCACCTCTTCCACTGTTTTCTTCTTCTGTGACCTAACCAAGATACTCCAATCAATCTTTATTATAGACCAGAAGACAAACATTCTAAGGGTTTGCTTCCAACCTCAACTTTAGGTGCCCAAGCATACATCTACCATGTAACTTCTCTTATTACTTGCTATATGGAGAATTAACAAACATGTCTGCAGACAAAGGGTGAGGAGAATGATGAAAAAATGAAAAGTATAAGATCACGGCTCTGTTTGAGTTGTTGAGTAATTGTACTGTAGAACAATTTCAAAAATATTAGAGAAGAGGTAAAGTTTCCAGGGCAACTTTCTTCTACGTTGGAAAGTCCTCAGTATGATATACTTAGGCATCTATATTTTCTAGCCCTCAACATGATATACCTATAAATCTGTATTTTCCAGAATTTGGAAAAAATTCACCTGCCCTCCAAGTGAAGAAAACAGAAAACCTTTGACTGTGAAAGACAAGGAGTTAGACAAGTCTAGAGATAAGACAAACAGATTAAATCTATTCCACTGAAACAGTGATATATAATTTCTCTCCAGAGAATACCAAAGATTGACAAAATAAACAAAGAAATAACATCTTTTTTAACTTGTAAAATGTGACAGTCAATGGCATATGGTAAAACAAAATGCAAGAAAATAATGTTACAAATTTTCAACGTTAGTAGCTAAGGAGGAAGAAGAAGTCATGTCTCCTCTCTTTAAAAGAAAGCGGTTTAATTTTCTAAAGTCCTTCTAAAAGGTAGCTCTTTTTATTTTTATGATAGGCAGTACTCTATAGTTTGGAAACAGGGAAGCAAGAAGGTCCACCTGCTGTTCAGTTTTCTAGAGCACATGTATTTGTTAAGTCTGCACACATCCTCTGCCTTGTGCTAACAGAACTACCAACAGAAACAGTATCACTCCCCTCACATGCCCAGGGCATGTGACACAGGCTGCTTATTGGGAATAATCCGCACACCTCTAGCCATAGCAATTAGTTTAGGAACATGTATGGGCCACAAGGAGGCCAACAATTATCATACATGGAGAATTTGCCAGAGCTAGTAGGAGAGTGGCACTTTTATTTCCTGGAGAAATTGCTAAACTACAAGTCTGAAACTCTGGAGAAGCTGTAATGATATAGTGAAGTCTTATTAAAGAAAAGCCAAGGACAAAGAAATCAGGGGGTAATAACTGCAGGAAGATAGGTTCTGCTATTATTTGAGTGCACGGGTCTGACCATGATGTGCTTTTCATCTACATGACGTGATAAACTCTTTTATGCTTATCCAGTGTGAGGTTTTCTTTCCCCCTCCTTCTGCCTCATCTTCCTGTTCTTCTTCTTCCGTGCCAATAAAGAAGTCGAGCATATTTCAGTGGCTATGATTGAAAGGTACAAATGAGTGGTGACCGTGGTTTGTAAGCGACATACAAAAAAAGCTGTGCACATAAGAAGCACTTTAAGGAATGTGCTCAAACAAACATATTTCTAGTGTGGTGACTATTTGATAGTCAATGCTCATTATGCTACACGGTAATTACTTATGAATTCAGAACTGTTCCTCACATACTTCATATAACTAATCTCACACAGTAAGACAGGTAAAGATAGAATGAACTCAACCACTCCAGCCGCATAACATCTAGGTGTAAACTAAGGGAAGACACACAAAAAAAATGCCTTCTTTTTAAAAAACTTTTTAGAAGTGGATATCTGTCGTACATATATTCTTCATAAGGATTTTGTACCTGTACATAATATCTTCTTCTTTTTTATCCCATTCCTTTCCCCTTCTCTCAGCCCTTTCTTTCCTCTCACTTACAAAAGCAAAAACAAACAAACAAAAAAGACACAAAGAAAAAAGGTGGAATATGCTTTCTCTATCCCTGGATCCCCAGCGTCTTACACAACCTAACAAATCACTGACATCCTGTTTGTGAAGGAAGTGAATCGTAGAATTTCTTCTGTTTGTTTTGGTATGTTCAAATTTGTCTATTTGCAGATTCAAGGAATGCTGCCTGTAATATGATGTCTCGTTCTTAAGCAGGAAGACAGAAATTGACGCAGAGTTTTGTACATGTCTTCAAAGACAAAGAGTTAACATCCTAAATAAATAAAGAACAAAGAGACTAAAGGTTTTATAAGCAACAAGGAATGCTGATAAGTAAAACTTTGTTCTTAGTATTTTAAATAAAATATTAAATCTTCAGAGAAATCTATGTCTTTAAATTTTAGGGTTTGCTAAGATCTTTTCTTAAAATTTCTTTTCCTTAGTCTTTTTTAAAAACAGAAAACGCTTCCTACAATTTATCGGGCCTAGAAAGGATTATTCAGTAAATGAAGAGAAATTGTTATTGTAGAAAAGTGAGGTAACATCTAGAGAAAGTAAGAAATTACATTGAAAAATAAAACAATAATTAAGAAAACATAGTAAAATAAATTATAGGAAAATCATCATTTATTTGGCTTACCTCTCCAAAATTGCATGAGAAAATAAACAAACTAATAATAAACTGGAAAATAATATTTGAAACATAAAATAGACCAAGTGCTGATATTCTAAGCATGTAGAGAGTGTATGAACATGCAGTTCACTTGAAATGAATTATAAATGGCTGATGCAGTATAAAAATAATGGGCAATAATAAAAAATACGAAATAAAGACATAATTTATTTGGCCCAGTACAAATGGAAAATATAAACAAGAATCAAAATGCCCAATGTTGGCAATGGAAATGGGTCATTCCATAAAATTTGATGGAAGTACAATTTTGGTAAAATTTTGTTGTTTTAATTTTTTGGAAGATGATTTTAAAACAGTTTATCCAGGGCTTTTAAAAGGCTTACAGTTGCATTCTTCTTGACTAACAATTTTAGTCTTAGAAGAAAAAAAGAACCCATTAATTCCACTCCTAGAGAAAGATACTTTTACCACTGTTCCTACCTTAGCAACTCACATAAAAGACTGAACTAGACCTAACCCTCATCAACAATAGGGTTCTGGTTAAATATTTTAAATTCAAAGGTTGAATATGTTCCAGAACTAAATAACAGAACATAACATACTGACATTTAGCATATTGGTAAGTCAAAAGCATGTTAAATAGAGAATATAGTGTAATGTAAATTCAATATAAATGATTAAAGGCATTAATGCAATTATACGTATATTTTACTTGGCCTTTTCCTTTGTATTCACAGATTTTTTTATTTTTTTGTCTATGTATAACACATATATAGAAAACTATATACATCATATGTATATTATTTGGTGCATTTTCAGAAACTAAAACAAATGTAACTAGAACACAGGTCAAGACACAGAATATTATGAGTACCCCAGAATTCCTCCTTTCTCTTCTTTTAGTCAGTCATATGTATCTTAAGAGCAATCATTATTGAGACTTCCAAACACATGGAATGTTTTTATTTATTTGGAATCAAACGAACAGAGCTATAAACCATATATTAAAAATTATGTAAAATATGCTCTTTTGTGTCTAGCTTCTTTCATGCGACATTGTGCTTAAACTCTGTCCAAATTATTATGTTTGGCTGTAGGTTGTTCCTTCTCACTGCTGCAGAATATCCCACCATGTGAACATACTATAATTTATGCATTTTACTGTTGATAGAGATCTGTGCAGTTCTCACTTTGAGGCTAAATAACACTCCTATGAATATTATAGAACATGTCTTAGTGAACATATGTACCCATGTGTTGGTTATACACCTGGTGATGGATCTGACATAAAGTATAGCAACAGTCCGGTTTGATAAAACAGTTTTTGAAATTGGTTATACCCATTAATTCTCTCACCATCAGACCAGGACACTTCTATTTGCTCTACATCTCTGTCAACTCTTGGATCTTTTCTATTGTTTTTATTGTAGCCATTCCAGTTAATGTGTAGTGGTATCACAATGTGAGTGTAATTTGCATTTCCCTAGTGACTAGTATGCATTAATTTATAACTAAAACAATAAAATCCTTCTCTTTTTGAAACTATACCTATATCACCCTTCTCTAGATGTAATTAAATTAATCAACAATAGCACATTGAAAAATATAATTTAGAAGGGCCATATGGCTTGCTAAAAAAATGTGTGGTTTGTGAGTCAGACAGGTTTGGGGTGTAATTTTCTCTCTCTGAAACTTCGGAGAGTAAGACCATAAACAAATGTACAAAGTTTCTAAACCTCTCTTTCTCATTCTCAAATGCTTTCCATGGGTTTCTGTGAGATTAGTTTACATAAAGCACACAGTGGGCACTCAATGTATGTTAAATTCTTCTCTTCCCACAATTACTACATTTCATGGAAGTTTGTGGAACTCCTGGGTCCTAGGGAACAAGTCCTCTTAGAAGCATTTTTCAGACACTTGTCCTACTTCTGCTTTATAAGTATTTTCCTAGTTTTTTTCAAACATGTTGGCTTCTTGATTTCCCAACTTGACATCTGAAACATTGATGTCCCTGAGTTCTGAGCCTGCCTTTATCTTCCATCAACCCTCTGTCATCTTATCAATATCTATATGACCTAGAGTGAAGTCCTTCTTTTATCTCTGGTTTTGATAATTTGTGTTTCTTCCTGGTTAATAATCAAGCGTTGTAGGGTTTTGTCAATTTGAGTAATCTTCACAAACGACCAATTTTTAGGTTTGTTGATTTCTGTAGTAGTGTCTACTGTTTCATTGATTTATTGAATTATCTTTAGTATTTACTTCCTTTTGTATACAATGGCCTTAATTTACTCTTGTTTTTGAGATTATAAATGTAAAAGTTTAGAAACCTTTCAAACGGCATTTCCTTTCTAAATATAAATGTTTAATACTATTATTTTTCAAATTTAGAGAAGATTT
>NW_004955408.1:12706725-12712766 GCF_000276665.1 Chinchilla lanigera | reverse complement strand
TCAGCCATAAAGAAGGATAACTGGAGACTTTTATAGGTAGATAGATGCAACTAAAGACCATACTAATAAGTGAAATAAATCAGAATCACAGGTATAAACATCATATTGTATCCCTGGTGTGAGAAACTGAAAGAGTAAATGAGGTCTAAAATACACAATAAATATTGTGAAATGGGAAGAAATTTTTCAAAAAGAAAAAGGATCTAGGATAAGGAAAAAAGGAAAGGATGGAAGGGAAAAGGGAAAAATGCAAGTCAGTTATAGTGCTAGGGTCTCTTAGTTCACTGAAAAGGAAGGTTTGTGCTAATAACAATCAGAGAAATTTCTAAATCTATATCTTGTACTCTGAGCGACTATTTTAATGATAACAATATGTAATGTATTAACTATTGTTATTCTACTATTATTTTGTTATGAAATTTTGTTTTATTTTTTCACAAAATAAAATACTATATACTTCCTATATAGACTCTAATATACGTGTGCATAATATGCATCATATATAATAAATGATATGTAACATGTCAGATTTTATATGTAATTTCATATGAACATGCACACACCTCCATTAACCATCATTAGCATTCTCTTCTCTTCCCACCCCTGGAAACTACTAATACACTCTGAATTTGTGAATTTGCCTTTTCAGAGCATTTCATATAAATAGAGCAATAATGATATGTGGCATTTTACATATGGTCTATTTTGCTTAGGATAATATTTTCAAGATTCATTAATGTCTAAGAATTTTATTTCTCCTTATGGTTAAATCATATTCCACTGTGTAAATATAACTGCTTTTATTAGTCCATTTATCAACTGACAGATATTGATGTTGCTTCTACTTCTGGTGATTGTGAATACTGCTACTGTGAACATTAGGTACAAGATTCTGGGTTTTTGTGTGCCCGTGTTTTCAGTTCTCCTGGTATAAAACCAGGAGTGGAATTGATGTATTATATGGTAACTGTATACTTAACTTTTTGAGGATGATCAAATTATTTTCCAACACTGCACATGTAACATATCCATCAATGTACGAGAGTTTCAACTTCTCTATATATTAACATATACTATTATCTTTTTTGATTATAGACATCTAGTTTTAGTTGTAATTTGTATTTCCGCATTAACTAATGATATTGAACATGGTTTTATGTGCTTGTTGGCAATTTGTATATACTATTTATGGCTAAGTTTCTGTGCATGTTCTCTGTCTGCTTTTATTTTATCTTTTACACTTGAGCTGTAAAAGTTCCTTAAATATTCTTAATAGCAGACAATTACAATATATATGCAAATATAGTATTTTTCTTTTCTTTCATAATAGTTGCTATTGAAGTATAAAGTATTGAATTTTTGCAAAGATTTTTATTAGTACAGCTGGCAGTACAAGATGTTTACATTTGTCTTAGGGTGTAGGTACATGTACTTACCATATACTGATTCTTTTTTTCCCCCTTGATTGCTCTGGCTAATGTTTGTAGTACTACATTGATCAGGAGTCCTCAGTGGACATCTTTGTCTTATTCTTGATTTTAGTGGGAATGTTTCAGATTTTTCACCACTTAAAATAATGTGATTATCAGTTTATCATAAATGGCTCTCATCAGATTGAGGAAAAGTCCTTTTACACCTAATTTCTTCAGAATTTTATCATGAATAAGTGTTGGATTTATCAAAAGCTTTTTCTGCAGCTATTGATATGACCTGGGAGCTTTTGTCCTTGCTTCTATTTATGTGGTGTACTACATTTATTGATTTGTATGTATTTAACTGTCCTTGCATCCCTGGAATGAAACCCACTTGGTCATGATATATGATCCTTTTGATAATTTGTTGAAGTCTGTTTACCAATATGTTATGGAGGATTTTTGTATCTATGTTTATTATGCAGATTGGCCTGGGGCTTTCTTTTTCAGTGAAATCTCTGGGTTTGGGACCAGAGTCATGCTGGTTTTGAGAAATGAGTATGGAGGAGCTCCTTCCCTTTCAGTTTCATTACAGAGTGTGAATGGTGTTAATGTTATAACCTCCTTAATGGTCTTGTAGAATTTAGCAGTGAATCCATCAGGTCTTTTCTTAGTTGGTAGCTTTTTAAAAATTATTGTCTCAGCCTCATTGCTTGTCATTGGATGGTTCAGAATTTTTATGTCTTCTTAGTCCAATTTTGGTAATTCATATGAGTCTAGGAATCTCTGCATTTCTTTGAGATTTTTTCAATTTTTTGAAGTACATTTTTTCATAATAATTACTATTTTCTAGATTTGAGTGGTGTTCATTGAGATTTAACCATTTTTATTTATAATTATATTGCTATGAGAATCTTTTCTCTTTTTTTCATAAGTTTGGCTAAGGGTTTATCTATATTGTTTACTCTTTCAAAGAGAAAGAATAAACTCTTTGATTTGTTGATTCTTTGTACTTTAGCTTCAATTTCATTAATTTCTGCTATGATCTGTATGACTTCTCTCCTTAAGTTAGTTTGGAGTTTGAATTGTTGTTTTCCAAATATCTTATGATTAATTATTTGGTTATTTATTTGGCTTGCTGTTTTTCTAACGTGAAAGTTAGGTACAATAAGCTTACCTCTTTGGACTGCTTTATTGCGTCCCATAGGTTTCAGTGTGCTGTACTAGCATTGTCACTTGATTCCAGCAATTTCTTATTTTCTTCCTTGATTTCTTCTGTGCCCCATTTATTGTTCAGGAGTGTCTTACTAAATTTCCAGGTGTTCATAAATGTTCTGTGGTTTATTTTGTGATTTATTTCTGGTTTCAACAAATAACAACCTGATAGTACACATGGGATGATACCAATTATTTTGTTTTTATTTGATCATGCTTTGTGAACAAGTGGCTGGTCTCTTTTGGAGAAAGTTCTGTGTGCCGCTGACAGGAATGTGTGTTCTGTCATAGTGGGGTTGAAGACTCTATAGATATCTATTAAGTCCATTTGTTTAAAGGTGTCGTTCAGCTCTGATATTTTGTTGAATTTTTGTTTAATTGATCTGTGTCTTTGTGAAAGTAGGGTACTGAGGTCACTCACTATGATTGCCTTGGTGATTGTTTGATCTTTTATGTCCAGCAGAATTTGTTTCATGAAGTCAGGTGCTCCAATTTCAGTGTAAATATATTTACAAGTGTTATCTCTCCCTGTTGAATAATTCTGTTAAGTAGTATGTAGTGATCTTCTTTGGCTCTTCTGCTCATGATTAATTTGAAGTTTACTTTGAGAGTGAAACTGCTACCCTGGCTTGATTTTGGGGTCTCAGTGCATGATATATTGTTTTCCATTCCTTTGTGTTTAGTCTATAAACTTGCTCTTGAATTAGATGAATTTCTTGAATGGAACAGATGGTTAGATGCTGTTTTTTGATCCAGTCTGCAATGCATATGTTTTAATTGGAAAGTTGTGGTCATTTATATTGAGAGTTATTAATGAAAGGTATTGATTTATTTCTGTCATTGTGTTCTTTTTTGTTGATTACTACCTTTTTGGTTTCACTGCTTACTATGCCTGATCTATTCTTTTCATCTGAATTTTGGCTTTGTTTTCTTTGTCTGGGATAGTCTTGAGTTTTTGTGTGTGTGTTGTTGGTTTGGTGTGCTTGCATCTCTTAAAGAGTTCTACATTGTGGAATGTCCGTATAGCTCCATCTATTTTGAAAGAAAGTTTTACAAGATATGTTAGTCTGCATTAAGAGTTGTTTGCTTTTTAGGACTAGAAATACTTTACTTCAAGCTCTCCTGGCTTTTAAAGTTGTCTTGAGAATTCTTCTGTAATCATAATGGGTTTACTTTTACAGGTGATTTTTTAACTTTTCCCTGGAAGCTTTTAAGATTCTGTCTTTTTGTTGGACATTGACCAAGATGTGTTGCTGGGAGCTTCTTTTTCATCATGGATGTTTGGTGTTCTGTAAGCCTTACTTACATGTAAGATGAAGTCTTTCCTCATACTTGGAAAGTTTTCTATTATGATTTCTGTAAACAAATGTTTTATTCTATATGAATAAAAAGTTTAATTCTAATTCCACTAACCCTTAGGTTGGTTTTCTTAGAATCTTCTAGTAGCTGTTGGATGAATCATTTTTGTTCATGTATCATTTTAATCTTCTCTAAGTAACTTGTCACGATTTATTATTTTGTCCTAGATTTTGGAAATCTTTTCTTCACATTGGTCATCTCTGTAATTTATGAATTTTGTAGAGTTTATTTCCAGTATTTCTGCCTGACACTTTTTCATGTGATCTATTTGCTACATTTGTCATTTGTGCTTTGATCTGTTTGGTCAGCTCTTTCCATGTTTTATTTGTTTTTCCCATGTCCACATTGGACACTGTGTGATAGTTTCATTATCTTTTGGGTCATGTCTTCTTTGAAATCTCCAAGTTTCTTTTACCACTTCTATAATCATCTCACGAAACACTGTTAATCAGTGCTTCATGTCCTTTCCATCAGTGTCTCCTGGAACATCTGCCTTGGAAGAGCTGTGAGAACTTGGAGGCTTTTCATTGCCTTGTTTTTACATACATATATTTGGTACTGGGGGTTCAATTCAAGTAGAGTGAGGAGAGATGTTTCAAGTTAGAGTCTAACTTGAGTCTTCCAGTAATCTGTTTGTGGCTTTAGTTGTTCAGATATGCCCATAGTTTTAACTCCTTTAACTATTGAATTTAAATAATTTCAACTCAGTTACTGTATTGTTAGTGAATCTTTTCTGAACCTTTCCAATATGATATTTCCTCTAGTCAGCCATATTGGAATTTCCCAAAAGTTTTGCATTTTGAAGTCCTATTTGTCCAGTTTTTTCTTCTGTTGCTTGTGTGTTGGGTGTCCTATTTTAGGAGCCTTGCTTAAAGTAAAAAGCATTTATACTTAAGTTTTCTTTTAAGAGTTCTATAGTTTTAGTTCTTAGATCTAGATTTATCTGCTATGAATTAATTTTTTTATTGTTTTTTTATTTTAAAAATAAAAGGAGGAAAACATTAACAGACAGACAACCTTTTACAAGATAGCAAAAGTATAGTACAGACAATACAGAGTTACATAAGTGAAATAAATCAGACCTGCATGTGCAAGCATCACATTGTTTTGCTACTGTAAAACCTGAGAGTTAATTTGAACTAGGAGGTATAAAATAAATTGTGAAATGATAGGAAAACACTCAAGGGTAAAGGGCAACTGGGATGTGGGAAAAGAGAAGGGGAAGAAGGAGAAATTTTTATTATGCATATACAGGATATTTAAGGCGGCCGAAAGCTGCCTAGACAACCAGGTATTTCCCATCTACTTCCTGGGAGCAAAGCGGGCTACCCAAGACCCCACCACCATTACAGTCTGAGTCTCTGCCCTCTGTGTGCCTGGTGCAAACAAGAGATCCCCCCTCAGAAGGCCTGCGAACTACTATCACCAGGGTTCGTGTGTGGGCCCTCCCGGAGCATGCCCAGTGCCAAGTGAGGTACTGGAGCAGGCGCTCCACGAGCTGCTGGCACTGTGGTTTGGGTCTGGACTCTACTTGCGCCCTGACGCCCTAATGTTACATACACAAGCAGTCTGTGAACGCTGTTGGTGCGGCCCACGTCTGGCTCCTGTGTGCATCCTGAGCTGCCTGGAGACACAGAATTAGGTGGTTCACAAACTGTTGACCCTGCAGTTTGTGTCTGGATTTTGCCTATATGCTGAACTGCCTGGGGACACAGGATTACTCGTGTGGGATTGCGCCACCAGTGCAACCCAAGTCTGTGTCATACACATGCCCTGAACTGAGAGGGGATGGTGGACCAGACGGTATGCCATCAGCTGACATAATGATCTACATCTGAGACCTCAGAGAACTAGATACACTTGACCATCTGCTGGAAAATTCCAGACTAAGTAGTGTATCTCAGTGGAATTGAGGGCAAGCCTGAACACCAGGAAAACTAGGGATACTAGTGACCTTTGCTGAGCTGCCAGGGAAGAGGGAGACTGAGCTTTTTGTATCCAGTGTCAAAAATGACAAGATGAAGGACTAAAACACAATCCCAAAACTTCACCCCA